>NC_084556.2:21295000-21497500 GCF_033978685.3 Nerophis lumbriciformis
ATACAGGTTATGGAACGTAAATTAAGTATTGTTGACGGACGGTATTTGAATGCATTTCAAAGCGATTTAGAGGTAGAATTGATTGCTCCCATTAGCTGCATTGCTAGCTACCAAGAACAAGCCGATTTTTATATGTTAAAATTAAAAAAACAAAACTTTGTCTTTTTGTCTCAAGGTTTTTCATTGTAATCCCATTGGGTTTGAGTTTTTTCTTGCCCTGATGTGGGATCTGAGCCGAGGATGTCGTTGTGGCTTGTGCAGCCCTTTGAGACACTCGTGATTTAGGGCTATATAAATAACATTTGATTGATTTATTGATTCTTGTCTCTCATAATGATTGTGAACGATAGGCAAAATTCCAAAAAAAGTTCAGTTCCCCTTTAACAAGTGTAAAGCAAAATACACAATTCTGGCATGATCAGCCTATCTGTTGCTCACTTTGAAAGGTATTTCTTCGGAGCAGGTGCGTGAGGCTGAGCTGTTAGTGTAAACCACAAATAATCGATGGAATTAATCTCGTCATATAAACAAGATTGTGTCCAAAATAGGCAGGACTGTTTCTTTTATTATGTGCTTATTTCTTGACTGATTCTTCAATCAAGCAAGTTTTACAGTCACTGGTGTTGTCTCATCGCGGTTATTGCTCCCTTATTTGGTCACGCGCTTGAAATAAAGATATTTCAAAGCTCCAATTTACGCAAAATAAGGCTGCAGGATTGGCACTGAAATGCCCACCTTGGACTAGTATTGACAGCACGTATGAAGACTTAAATGTTGATAAGCGTTATTTTTTTATACTATTTATGTTACAATGAGGCCAAAAATCTTACAATGTAAAATACAATATGTATGTAACACATACAGCCACTCCACTAAACAAAAGACTAATGGAGACATAGTACCAGAAGCAAGAACATGTGGATAAAAACTGTTTATGCTTACCAGTGGACTAGGCTGCTTTGTGTATTAAAGTAGTTAACCTTTTTTTTTTTTAATGTAAGCTTTTTAAGGTTGTTTGTTTGTATATATAAAGAAGCTTAGACTTAGACTTAGACCAGTGGTTCTTAACCTTGTTGGAGGTACCGAACCCCACCAGTTTCATATGCGCATTCACCGAACCCTCCTTTTTTTTCAAATACAAGACAAAGTTATTATATGTTTTTGGTAACACTTTAGTATGGGGAACATATTCTAAGTAACAAAGACTTAATTTAAAGTTTTTTGGACACTAGGAGAACATATTCTAAGTAACAAAGACTTAATTTAGAGTTATTTGGTTAGGGTTAGGGTTCGGGTCCGGGTTAAGGTTAAAGGGGTTAGGGCCAGGGTTAGAGGGTTAGGGTTATAATAAGGTCATGCCGAATAAGGCATTAATAAGTACTTAATAATGACTAGTTAAGAGCCAATATGTTACTAATTTGCATGTTAATAAGCAACTAATTAATGGTGGATATGTTCCCCATACTAAAGTGTTTCCATGTTTTTTTACTGGTGCACAAAATGAACCGTGCATGAACATCACCTTGTTCAAAGAACAAAACCAACACAGTGCATAAAATCACAACAAATTACAAACCTGCAAATCAGTGTGACTTCTGCTGTTGCCGCATCCGTAATACGCTGATAGGGAGAAGTTTTTATTTACACGATGAGTCGGGTGTGTTTTGACCTCCGCCGAACCCCTGAGCCCGACTCACCGACCCCTTAGGGTTCGATCAAACCCAGGTTAAGAACCACTGACTTAGACAAACTTTAATGATCCACAAGGGAAATTGTTCCACACTGTAGCTCAGTTACAAAGGATAGAAAGGTTAAGGTTGGAAAGGATCGTGCACACAATGGCACAAAAAGAGGGCGAAAACAAAATGTATAAAGTGGACTAAAAATGTACCATAGTAGCAATATAAATATAACATATATGTAATATTTACATATTACATATACAGTAGAAATTATATACTGATATATTATATTATTATTATTATTATTATTATTATTATTATATAAAATTAAGCTTAATTAATACAAATTAAGCTTAATTAATAAAAATTAAGCTTAAAGAGATATTACACTAAAGTCTGTTTTTTTCTTTTCCTTTTATTCTATAGATCAGTGGTTCTCAACCTTTTTTCAGTGATGTACCCCCTGTGAACATTTTTTTAATTCAAGTACCCCCTAATCAGAGCAAAGCATTTTTGGTTGAAAAAAAGAGATACAGAAGTAAAATACAGCACTATGTCATCAGTTTCTGATTTATTAAATTGTATAACAGTGCAAAATATTGCTCATTTGTTTTGATCTTTCTTGAACTATTTGGAAAAAAAGATATACAAATAACTAAAAACTTGTTGAAAAATAAACCAGTGATTCAATTATAAATAAAGATTTCTACACATAGAAGTAATCATCAACTTAAAGTGCCCTCTTTGGGGATTGTAATAGAGATCCATCTTGATTCATGAACTTAATTCTAAACATTTCTTCACAAAAAAAGAAATCTTTAACATCAATATTTATGGAACATGTCCACAAAAAAGCTAGCTGTCAACACTGAATATTGCATTGTTGCATTTCTTTTCACAGTTCTTTTTGACAGACATTTTAGTGAGGGTCAAACCATCATGGCATGGGGGAAACTCTGGGTTTATGGTAATGAATGGAATAGCCTACTTGATTTGATGTTCAGTTTATGAACTTACATTCATATTTTGTTGAAATATTATTCAATAAATATATTTATAAAGGATTTTTGAATTGTTGCTATTTTTAGAATATTTAAAAAAAGCTTACGTACCCCTTGGCATACCTTCAAGTACCCCCAGGGGTACGCGTACCCCCATTTGAGAACCACTGCTATAGATGACCTGTTTCTGATGTATTCTAGTAGTGTCTATGGAAAACCTCTTGTGTGCATATCTTTTGTTCTTGAGTGTCTTTTTTTATGAATCGTTGAGTTTTTATGTCAATGTTGTTATTGTCTCGTGTGATGAACCCCAGGAAGACTAGGGCCAACTGTATAGCAACTAAGGGGGATCCATTTTAAACAAACAAACTGTAATACACAGTCGACATAAAAAAAATACTCAATTCAACCATATATTTAGGCCCACAATATTGAATATGCTTTAAAAAAATAATGTTTTTTTGTTTGTTTTTAAATCCACGATTTTGCTGCCTTACATAGCAGAGAAAGGACAGGAAGAGTTGTCAGGAAAAGGAAGACACACTTTTTTTTAAGGATTATGGTAAAAGTGTATTCACATGCATTGATTACACAACTGCGTGAATATAAAGTAAATACACGCAACACCTGCAGTTCTCTGCCAAAATGCTAGGGGGCAGTGTTTCAGGTGATAAACATTGCCGCCATCAGCACTTTAATTTCTGCCAAATCTCCATCTGCAAAAGTCCGTTGTAGGATCTTTGTCCTAAGAGTGATGGCTGAGTATATTGTGCTATTGTTCTAACCTTAACCCATAATTGATTGTGATTTTCTCTCTGTCTCTATCTCTTCCAGTGAGCTCATTGTACACGTTTCTGTTCCCCCCACGCGGCCCTCAGATCTTTCCGTGTCTCACGTACTTGGAGAGGAACGTCAGGGTCGACTGTGAGTTCCCGCCAACCAACGAGATCCCGGGCCCCTACTGTGAGTATCGTCAGGACAGCAGGCTGGTGGGCAGCACCTACCCCAACTTCGTCATCTACGTGTCCATCGAGGACCGCAGGAGGAGCAACGTCAGCCTGGCCGCCCCCAATCTTTGCCGCCTCATCTGGGCGCCGTTGGCCGACGAGAAACCTTACACGTACACGTGCAGAGTGTACCAGGGAGGGAGCTGGAAGGAGAACAGCATGGCCGTGCTTCACCGTGAGTCAGCTCCTGATCACACTTATACTCAAACATGCATACTATGTACACTGCTTCCTTAGTTCCTGGGGTTCCTAGTAACAATGCATACTTAGTTTCTGGAGTTCTTATGTACACTGTGTTCTTAGTTTCCGGGGTTCCTGCATGTGTACACTGCATACTTAGTTCCTCTGCATACTTAGTTTCTCTGTACACTGTATACTAAGTTCCTTTGTACACTGCTTCATTAGTTGTTGGGGTTCCTATACACCAGGGGTGCTCATTACGTCGATCGCGATCTACCGGTCGATCTCGGAGGGTGTGTCAGTCGATCACCAGCCAGGCATTAAAAAAATAGTCCTAAAAATGAGCGATCATAAATCTTCACTATGACGTCACTTTTGTCACTTGATTGACATTCACGGCACCCGAGGGTCTTCTGAGATGACGCTGGCTGCTGCCAGCTCATTAAAATTACTGACTGGAAGGCGAGAAACACTTTATTTCAACAGACTCTGGTGCCGTACCTGTCGTCAAAACTCCAAAGACCGACTGCACAGTTGCACAATAAAAGCTCTGCTTCATCCTGCCTGCGCTACCAAAATAAGAGTCTCAGAAAGCTGGCGTGCACAAGCTAGCAAGCTACGGAGTTTGCCGACAATGTAATTCTTGTAAAGTAAATACAAAGGAGTACGGAAGCTGGACAAATAAGATGCCAAAAACCAACCACTTTCATGTGGTATTGGACAGAAAGGAGGACTTTTTTTCTCCTCCATTCGAAAATGCGGACATTATCATCACTACTGTCTGATTCCAATCAATGCAAGTCATCAGAATCAGGTAATACACCAACTTATATTCTTGTCTTCATGAAAGAAAGGAATCTATATGTGTTAAACATGCTTGTATTATCTTTAACCACCTTTAACTTGTTAACAATATTAACTATATGTGTTAAACATGCTTGTATTATCTTTAACCACCTTTAAGTTGTTAACAATATTAACTATATGTGTTAAACATGCTTGTTTTATCTTTAACCACCTTTAAGTTGTTAACAATATTAACTATTTGTGTTAAACATGCTTGTATTATTTTTAACCACCTTTAACTTGTTAACAATATTAACTATATGTGTTAAACATGCTTGCATTATCTTTAAACACCTTTAACTTGTTAACAATATTAATTATATGTATTAAACATACTTGTATTATCATTAAACACCTTTAATCTATTAACAATATTAACTATATGTGTTAAACATGCTTGCATTATCATTAAACACCTTTAACTTGTTAACAAAAACATATATTTCATAAATAAGTAAATATAAATTATATATATGAATGAGGTAGATCCCCACGACTTGATCAATTAGTAGCTCGCCTGCAGAAAAAGTGTGAGCACCCCTGCTATATACACTCTGTACTTAGTTATTTGGCTTCCTGTGTACATTGTGTACTTAGTTCATAGGGTTCCTGGGTACACTGTTTACTTAGTTTCTGGGGTTGTAGTGTACACTACGTTCTTAGTTCCTGGAGCTCCTGTGTACATTTCGTACAATGCATACTTACTTCTTGGGGTTCCTATGTACTCTGCATACTTGCTTATTGGGGTTCCTGTGTACACTACTTAATTAGTTCTTGGGGTTCCTATGTACAATGCATACTCAGTTCCGTGGGGTCCTGATTACGATGCATACTTAATTCCTGGGGTTCCTAGTCCTTTTTCTTCCACTGCGTAGCGAAGATGGCGATAATTGAGTGTGGTTAAGGTCACCATTTGGCGTGTTGAGTGCACTGCATTTTGCTGCACTTCTTAAGCCTGGGATGTACTTTTGCGTCATGCAGCTTGCGTCCCCTCTGACGACGTCTGACGGCGTGTTGGTTCATTTATGGCAGGGGTTGGGAACCTTTTTGGCTGAGAGAGCCATGAAAGCCAAATATTTTAAAATGTATTTCCGTGAGAGCCATATAATATTTTTTAAAGGGGAACATTATCACAATTTCAGAAGGGTTAAAACCATTAAAAATCAGTTCCCAGTGGCTTATTTTATTTTTCGAAGTTTTTTTCAAAATTTTACCCATCACGCAATATCCCTAAAAAAAGCTTCAAAGTGCCTGATTTTAACCATCGTTATATACACCCGTCCATTTTCCTGTGACGTCACATAGTGATGCCGATAAACAAACAAACATGGCGGATAGAACAGCAAGATATAGCGACATTAGCTCGGATTCAAACTCGGATTTCAGCGGCTTAAGCGATTCAACAGATTACGAATGTATTGAAATGGATGGTTGTAGTGTGGAGGCAGGTAGCGAAAACGAAATTGAAGAAGAAAGTGAAGCTATTGAGCCATATCGGTTTGAACCGTATGCAAGCGAAACCGACGAAAACGACACGACAGCCAGCGACACGGGAGAAAGCGAGGACGAATTTGGCGATCGCCTTCTAACCAACGATTGGTATGTGTTTGTTTGGCATTAAAGGAAACTAACAACTATGAACTAGGTTTACAGCATATGAAATATATTTGGCAACAACATGCACTTTGAGAGTGCAGACAGCCCAGTTTTCATCAATTAATATATTCTGGAGACATACCCTCATCCGCTCTCTTTTCCTGGGGGTCTGGCGGCAGATTTCTTTGACTTTATCGTTGGAAATGCATCTGCTTTGAGTGTCGCAGGATATCCACACATTCTTGCCATCTCTGTCGTAGCATAGCTTTCGTCGGTAAAGTGTGCGGAACAAACGTCCAATTTCTTGCCACTTTCGCATCTTTGGGCCACTGGTGCAACTTGAATCCGTCCCTGTTCGTGTTGTTACACCCTCCGACAACACACCGACGAGGCATGATGTCTCCAAGGTACAAAAAACAGTCGAAAAAACGGAAAATAACAGAGCTGATTTGACTCTGTGTTTGAGAAACTGGCGGATTGCTTCCCGATGTGACGAATAATAGAAAGGCGTTTAATTCGCCAAAATTCACCCATTTAGAGTTCGGAAATCGGTTAAAAAAATATGTGGTCTTTTTTCTGCAACATCAAGGTATATATTGACGCTTACATAGGTCTGGTGATAATGTTCCCCTTTAACACTGAATACAACTAAATGCGCACATTTTTAAGTAAGACCAACATTTTTACAGTATAATAAGTATATTATTCTTTTTAATAATATTGTTATTCTGAAGCTAACCAATGATAAATAAAATACTTCTTACCGTTGCGACTTCTTGAACAGGTGTGGTATAAATCGGTTGAATGGTTTAAATGCATGAGAATGTTTTATATTTTGAACGTTATTTTTAACACTGTGATTTCCAGCGGAATTATTCATTACTTATCATGTTAAGCAATGTCAGCTAAGATTGATCTGAGAGCCAGATGCAGTCATCAAAAGAGCCACATCTGGCTCTAGAGCCATAGGTTCCCTACCCCTGGTTTATGGCGTGTAACTTGCAATATTCTTCCAAAACCCTAAGGGGCAGTGTTTTCTTGTGTAAGCAACCACAACTTTTGTTGACTATCTTCCAGGGAGAGACAGTGTGTAGTAGATGTTTTAAACTCATAGTAAACAATGTCGCCTGAAAGGACACCCACTTTAATGTAGGAGCTGGAACTAACCCCTTTTAATGTACACATTGCTTCGAAACCGGAAGAGAAGACGTTTGTGAAGGTGGGCACTTTTTGGTCGTTTAGGACATTGGACAAAAGAGAGCTATGTAACTGAAAATAAAAACTGTTAAATAGTTATTGTAACGACCTGCTGGTGATAGTGTTTATGTTCTATTGATGGTCAGAGCTCACATTTTCGTATATTCGTATAATGTCTGGTGTGCCGTGGGAAATGATGCAGCTTCACTTAATTGGTCTGAAAAATATTTTTTGCAAATCAATAATAATAATCTGCAAATAATGTGCCATTGTCGAGTGTCTGTGCTGTGTAGAGCTCGACAGGGTAACCGTGAAATACTCCATATCAGTAGGTGGCAGCAGGTAGTTAATTGCTTTGTAGAAGATGGAATACGTCTGGTGAGACGAAGATGGTTTGTCGTGATCCCAATATGCAGAGCACAGCGGGAGAAAGAATGCAGGTAAAAGGTATGTAACGCTTAAACCAAAAATGAACAAAAGGCAAGTCTTGCTAGGAAAAGGCATTGACGCATAGGGATGGCTATGCAAAACGAAAGTAAAACTGAACTGGCTGCAAAGTAAACAAAAACAGAAAACGACAGCAAAGACTTACAGCATGCGGAGCAGAGACGGCGTCCACAAAGTACATCCGAACATGACATGACAATCAACAATGTCCTCACAAAGTAGGATAACGTCTTAATTGCACTCAAAGGAAGGTATGAAGCTGCTACTGTCAGGGTGTGTAGGTGACGAACCCCAAGATGCAAAGATGGCAGGCTTTGTCCAGGAAAATATGATTTAATGTTCATAAAATAAAGGAAAAAAACACACACAAACCAGGAACTAGGAACAGGAAACAGGATGCCAGGGAAACAGGAACTGGAAGAAGCTACAAACAGCTACAGAATATAGCTTACCGCTACCGCATCCAGCTACACTAACATCGACAAGTAGAAATGACAATAATCCAGCACTGACTGGAGGGGAAGGCAGGTTTAAATAGCAGCTGGCTGATTGACACCAGGTGTGGCCAGGTGCCAATCAGCCGCAGCTGAGGGGAAGCAGCACTCAGGGAGACAATCAGGAAATAACCAAAATAAGAGCGTTGACAGGAAATGACAGAGGAAAAACCAAAACATAACTAAACTCTCAGGGACAAGCCTGACAGCTACAGGCATACTTGCCAATCCTCCCGGATTTTCCGGGAGACTCCCGAAATTCAGCGCCTCTCCCGAAAACCTCCCGGGACAAATTTTCTCCCGAAATTCAGGCGGACTCAGGTCCATGAGGACCTGAGTCCGCTAACCCACAATATAAACAGCATACCTGCCCAATCACATTATAACTGTAGAATAATCGAGGGCGAGTTGTTGGTTTCTTATGTGGGTTTATTGTTAGGCAGTTTCAATAACGTCCTCCCAGCGCGGTAACAACACACAACAACAGCAGTCACGTTTTTGTATACCGTAAAGCAGTTTGTCTGTCGTAAACTGCAATGTTGTGACACTCTTAAGCAGGACAATACTGCCATCTAGTGCATTTGATGAAAGCACTTTTGTGCGTGCCACACAGCAATGCATCTTCAGAGAGGGTGTTCAGCATGGTTCGAAAAATAGTGACAGAGAATAGAACAAGGGTGGACAATTCAATCCTTAACTCAACAATGAGTAGATGAGTGTTATGTGTGTGTATATGTGTAAATAAATGAACACTGAAATTCAAGTATTTATTATATATATATATATATATATAATAAATACTTGAATTTATATATTTATATATATATATTTATATATATATATATATATATATATATATATATATATATAATAAATACTTGAATTTATATATTTATATATATATATTTATATATATATATATATATATATATATATATATATATATATATATATATATATATATATTTATATATATATATATATATATATATATATATATATATATATATGTCTAGAATTCACTGAACGTCAAGTATTTCTTATATATATATATATATATATATATATATATATATATATATATATATATATATATATATATATATATATATATATATATATATATATATATATATATATATGTCTTAATAAGGTTATCCAAAAAATAGTGCTCGATACCGTAGTAGAGCGCAATATATGTATGTGTGGGAAAAAAATCACAAGACTACTTCATCTCTACAGGCCTGTTTCATGAGGGGTTCCCTCAATCATCAGGAAATCTCCTGATGATTGAGGGAACCCCTCATGAAACAGGCCTGTAGAGATGAAGTAGTCTTGTGATTTTTTCCCACACATACATATATATATATATATATATATATGAAATACTTGACTTGGTGAATTCTAGCTGTAAATATACTCCTCCCCTTTTAGCCACGCCCCCAACCGTGCCCCCGTCCCACCCCCACCCCCTCCCCCCACCTCCCGAAATCGGAGGTCTCAAGGTTGGCAAGTATGGCTACAGGGAAACACCAACAAAACAGTAAGGGCCACCAAAATAACAGCACAAGACAGGAACTAAAGCACTACACACTGGAAAACAACAACAAACTCAAAATAAGGCACGACAACCTGGTGGAGTTTCATTTTTTAACCTTGACTGCTGTTGGTGTGCCTCTATTTTTTTTTTATGAACAAAATGTGCCTTGGCTCAAAAAAGGTTGAAAAACACTGCCCAGATGGGACAAGCGGTAGAAAATGGATGGTGGGCAGAACGGTGTAACAGGGGTTAGTGCCTGTGCCTCCCAATACGAAGGTCCTGAGTAGTCCTGAGTTCAATCCCGGGCTCGGGATCTTTCTGTGTGGAGTTTGCATGTTCTCCCCGTGACTGCGTGGGTTCCCTCCGGGTACTCCGGTTTCCCCCCCACCTCCAAAAACATGCACCTGGGGATAGGTTGATTGGCAACACTAAATGGTCCCTAGTGTGTGAATGTGAGTGTGAATGTTGTCTGTCTATCTGTGTTGGCCCTGTGATGAGGGGGCGACTTGTCCAGGGTGTACCCCGCCTTTCCGCCCGACTGCAGCTGAGATAGGCTCCAGCACCCCCCATGACCCCAAAAAAAGGACAAGGGGTAGAAAATGGATGGATGGATGGATCTTGAATCACTGTTGCTTTTTCTCACATAATAATTTGTGCATTTCAAGCACAACGTCTGTTCTCCAGTGGCTAGGGACCCTCCTCTGCAAAAGCTAACCAATCACAGCTCTGCCGTCTGCGTCGCCGCTGATGCGAAGCTAGAATTTTGGTAGGTGCATGTCAGGGTTTACGCGTGGGGAGGAGCAAGACAACGTCGCTGATGCAAGTTACGTGACGCGGGAGTTTATCCCAGGCTTTACTGTGAACACCCGGTGAGGTGTCGACGCAGCAACTCGTATACATTAAATGGTTTTAGCGTAGTTTCTACGCCAAATGCCCTTCCTGGCTGGGAATCGAACTCATACCTCTTGCCCCGAAAGACAGAAGCGTGTACCAATACAGTCCCAATGTTGAGTATAAGTGAGGAAGTGTGCAATTTAGAAGACAGTTGTCCTCACCCTTTGCTCTCCTTGCAGGGATTCTTCCCATCTGCTCTGCGATCGGCGTCACACTTCACTCGGCTCTGTTGCTTTCGTCACTGATGATGTCACTTCCTGTGGCAGTGGGTCTCCTGAGTCCTTGAGCTCCTCCTCAAGACACAGTGGACCTTTCGAAACATGGTTTGCAACTCACTTTGGTGGATATACTCAATTTGAAATGAGTGATTCAGAATGTTTCGAAACACATCACAGGGGCCTTCTCTAAGCACCTTTTTCAGTTCACCTTCATTAAGAAACAGTTTGTTTTTTTTAAAGACCAAAGAATGATTTTGTTTATAAATGTGCCCCATTCCTCTAAATGTCTGCAAACATCATTTATAGCAATCATAATTTTGGCTCTTTGTTTGCTAATTAATTAGCTTTCCGGACACATTCTTAGGCACACTTTCACAATCCGATGTGATCCAGCCCAGTTTCCCGGTGCAGGCAATACCGTATTAGGAGCTGCTCTCAGTCTATCACGGTGCACAATAATAAACATTGTCAATTTAAATCCTCTCCAAAGGTGCATATCATTCTGTTTGTAAAGGCAAAATGTACGAAATACGAATTTTTTTTTTTACCATTTACCACCTGAGAGAACACTTGTCTCTCCAAGTAGCACCATTATGGCCTAAACATTCTTTAAAAACAAGGCAGAGTTTTTTTTTTAACAATTATATTCAATATTTTTGCCACATTTGCAAACAGCTAAAATGATGTACAAAGCAAACTATAACCTGCTGCCTAAGAAAATACAACAATTCTTTTCAACAAAAGAGGAAAAATATAACCTTAGAGGAAAATCTAATTTAAAACATGTGTATGCGCGTACAACACTTAAAACTTTTAGTATATCAGTATGCGAACTTAAATTATGGAACGGATTAACCAAGGAAATCAAACAAAGCACCAATATGATTCAGTTTAAGAGACTGTTCAAACTGCAAGTACACAGAAGAAGAATTATGATGAACATCTTGAACCCTTTTTTTTTTGGAGACAAAGATTATTTATGTATTTAATATTTGTATGTTTACTATGGTGCATTATTTATTTATTATTTATCTGTTCACTGTTCTGTTACAGAGAACAAGGAAATTGGATAAAATTGTTATGGTATGAAAAGGGGTAGGTAGGATTAAAATTTTGGGCGTTGGCGTAGGGGATGTCATAGCGTTAGCTTTTTTGCTCGACAGGCAAAACTTTTATTTTTTTGAAACATGAGGTTTGAGAAAGTGAGTGTGAAGGACAGTGCTGATAAGAGGAAGCAGATGATAGTCAATGATTTAAAGAAATAAATTATCGAAAAACATGACCACGGTGTAGCTCCGACTTAGCACTAGCATGAGCCATCCATAAAGGCTACAATAACGCCAGCCAAAGGGCGATGAAATACCTTTTAACGACATTTGTCAATGAAAATATGGAAAAGCTGATGATGATGTATTTGACGGAGAAGTCCACTCTCCAAGGTATTATTATAGCATTACTTTTTAAAACTATTGTAGTTGTTTACAGCGCATTCTTTTGTATTATTTTTCATACAATATTTGTTATAATATTGTGTTATGTTTTGCTTGTATAAAAACATGACACAAATGTGGGGTTTTTGGAGAATTTTCAATCGGGAACATTTATTCGACATACGAGTATTTTGGGTTATGTCAAAGAACTGATTGAACATGTATGCCGAGGTACCACTGTACTTCTCAAATGAAGGGAAGATCAACATTATATCCCGCCATCTTTTTGTTTTGAGCAGGTAAACTACGCCCCACGTAACACACATGCATTATCTTTGTTTCTTGTCTGCTAATAATAGGGACTTGGTCAGGTTTAGCTACTAATATTGGCTATCATTGAATGTGTATTCTATCGTAACAACACTGCAGAGTCATTTGTGTACGCACACTAGTGATAGCATAAGATAGCCAGTGGTGTTCTTGTCCCATGTTTTGGTTTAAAAAATGTAGTGTGCAGAAGGCTGGTGCCAGACAAATAGATATATGCTAAGGAGCGATTTAAAATGTACACTGAAAGCTCAGGCTTGTTCATATTAGTCATATTGTATCAACCAGTAGCACGGTCGTTTGTTATATAAAGACGAGATATATATACACATCATTTTTGGGGTTTATTTATTTATTTGGGTTATTCAAGTACACGGTCATGTACAAGATTTGGGGAATGTTGGCACAGGCGAGGCTGGAGTACGGGTATGCACATACAAAGTAAATCATATGGCTTTTCTAGTAGTTATATTTTTTTGCAGATTTGTGTCAAACCCATCCAATGCATTACATTATTATTGTGGTTTTTTTCCCCAATGTGTTCATTCTATGCCGTCGGTATTGTTTTCCAGTTTTGAACACAGCTTTTATTAAATAAAAACATATGATATCACCAAAGGTGTACTAAATGCTATAACATAGCTATAACAATAAATGTGTATATGCACACAGGAACGTTTCTTGGATTTTCTCTTCACACATTTTCATGCAGTACAATGATCCATGCTCTCAGGGAGGTAACAATCGGCGTACTGTTGTGTGTTTACAAAGCTTCAGAACCATACGTTACAAAAATGACATTAAATATTTTGTAACAAAGTGCTACATTTGATGAGTTTGTAGCATACTTCCATTATTTGTCCTCAGGTGGAAGCTGTTGCTGGTTAGTCTCAAACCAAGCATAATTAAAGGGCCGGCTCCTGGCATAAACACTCTATGCGGTTGTTGAGGACCACAACCACTAGGGGGGGCAAATGATCAGAAATGATAAGTATCAAAGGGGTACTGTACTTTTTTTTTTTAAACTTTGCCTATCATTCACAAATCTTATGTAAGACAAGAACACGTAGTAAATAGTAAATAAATGCGATTAAAAGTCCGCTCACAATGCAGCCTATAGGAGTCGCTCTATTCTGCCCTTTAAAGCGCTTAAAAAAACATCCAAACACCTTCCTCAAGGTTTTATATACACATTGTAAGTATATATGTAATGTAGTAACAGGCACATTCATAATAACATGTAATATTTATGTGTTTTTCTCGTTTTAAGCATACGGCGGCCCATTAATTTCACAGACGCATCACAACGTTCACTTTTTGCCTTCAACATCACTGATACTACTCTTGCATAATAAAACATCACTTACTGTACAATGTCTGCTCTCACTGGGATGCTGACCGATAGGATGTTGATATTTTCTCGTTTAAATGAAGAATGAATCATAATCAATCAATCAATCAAAGCTTATTTATATAGCCCTAAATCACGAGTCTCTCAAAGGGCTGCACAAGCCACAACGACATCCTCGGCTAATCTTTGCTAAGAGTTGAGAAGAAAAAAAAAGTTGGGTGCAAATAAGCGTCTTTCGCGTGTTTTTCTCGCCATTTCCTGGTTTAATTTGGCTGTCAAAGTTGAACAAACTCTCAGTTTGTCTACATAATTTTACCATCAAGCTCATAAACTTTCATGAGCTCCGAGGCGAGAAAGCAGCTCACCAGCTGATGACGTCAATACAGCAGCATAAGGAAGTTACCTCTCTCTGATCAATGCGGCGTTAAAAGTAACGTAAGCCCTCATAATAACAATATCACTAATACTTGGTTAATATTCAGGTCACAATATGTAAATGGAGTATTGTTGGCGCTTTTTGAATGTTTGTTTATTAGGTTTTATTGTCAGAACCAACGACGTCATGGCTCCCATTGGCTCCATTGTCAGTGGACATTTATTTACGTTTATTTACGAGTTAAAATGCATTAAAAAAGACATGAGTTCTTGCCTCTCACAATAATTGTAAAAGGATATGCAAATTTCCCCCCAAAAAAGTGCAGTTCTCCTTTAAGATACACACACAACTAGTGACATTTGGAGCCTTTTATTAGCAACGTACAACAATCAAACCCTAATAACATTAAACTAACTAATAACTGTACTTATAAAAGTGACCAAAATTGTAAATTTACATTTTTTACATTTTTCATTCTTTAAATGTTAGCAAGTCAAATATCTGTCCATCACTATCATTCCATTATGCAGTGAAATGTACAGCATATGCTCTATCTATTTATGAGGACTGTGAATCTCTGGTACAAATTGATTCTTGGAAGTAACAATTCGAATCAGAATCGATTCGCGATTCAAAATCTATCCTTTTTTTAACAGTTCTATGAACTGTTGCCTGCTCAGTGGCCTAGTGGTTAGAGTGTCCGCCCTGAGACCGATAGGTTGTGAGTTCAAACCCCGGCCGAGTCATACCAAAGACTATAAAAATGGGACCCATTGCCTCCCTGCTTGGCACTCAGCATCAAGGGTCGGAATTGGGGGTTAAATCACCAAAATCATTCCCGAGCGTGGCCACCGCTGCTGCTCACTGCTCTTCTCACTGTTGGAATAATTGTTTGTAAGTTATCACAAAAGAAATGTTGTATTATGAATGCTGTATTTCAAATGTTGTATTATGAATGCTGTATTTCGAGGCCTAACAAAAGGATGAAGTCTCGGGAAACGCCACTGTGAGTTCAGCACGGACAGATGGCAGGATGTGCTCAACTCCTGGAGGAACTCTCTTTGAAGTGTTAAACGAACTCTCTTTGAAGTAATTCACAAACTCTCTTCCAACTATTTGGTCAACGCTATTTACGACACGCTGCCTTCTTGAAGTCACTGTGGACAGGAGACGGGAGGGGTTGTCCATTGTCCTCCAACTCTCTTCCAACTATTTGGTCAACACTATTTACGACACGCTGCCCTCTTGAAGTCACTGTGGACAGGAGACGGGAGGGGTTGTCCATTGTCCTCCAACACCTGCCCCAGCTGGATCCAGGAAGAGCCAAGCCCGAGAAGTCCTCTTCTTGGACTTCAAAGCGACTGAAAACAATGACTGTTTTACATACCTCCCTATTCCTATTGTGATATATGTTGGTGCGTGAACATTGGTAGATCTGAATTAAAAGAGGAGACGAGAACCTTCTTCGTCAGAGCGTGCTAAGACACTGTAAGAGGTTACAGGTTGAAGCCGTCTCTCCTCAATTGAGTCCAAATTGAATTCTGTCTCTGTTTGATTCCTTGCCTTTTGTCTTGTGTAACAGATGTCCTGTATTTGAACCTGACATCTAATTGGTCCTTCGAGCCGGATTCCAACACGTCTGACGATTCCAGCATGAGTGAGTGAAACCAGAGGACCATGGCAACCAAATCCTGATTGAGGAACTGCTTTTTCTTCATTTCGGGCTGGAATTGAAAGACTGACGGAAAATCCGAGGACAAAAGGAAGGAAGGCAGAGAGCAGTGAGTACGTTTTAAATTGACGAAGAAAGAAACGACTGAGAGAAAGTGTGTGACTGAGGGTTACGACGCATAGACAAACCCTGTAAATTCTAGGCTCTAACAGGTAAAACAAACCCTGTAAATCCTAGGTTCTAACAGGTAAAAAGGCCAAATTAGAGGGACGTCGGAGTCCAACGTCCGTGAGTATTAAAATTTTGAATAAAAACTGAATTAAGATAAAAACTGAAGAGGCCAAAAGACTGCAGGTAAACGGAACCGCGAAAACTGGAATCCGTAATATCCATAAACAAACATACTAGGGGGTGTCGGAGCCCACAATAATTTGAAATATCCGTGAACCATTATCCTGGGGACGTCGGAGTCCAACAGACCTAAAAAGGTCTATTCAGAATAAAAAACTGAATTTTGTCCGTGAAAAAACAATAACCTGGAGGGCGACGGAGTCCGCATGTAATATACATTGAAATTTCCGTAGATCAATATACTGAAAGGTGTGAATGTGAGAGTGTGTGGGAGTAATCGCCATTAGGCTATCACTCCATATGAAAGTTGTGAGAAGTAAATAGTGGGTTATTGTGGATGCTCTAGGCAAGACACCTCCACTGGGGAACCATCTCCAGTAGAAGCGACGTGTACCACAATAATAAATTAAACCACTATCTTACAACAAAAACAAAAGTAATCCTTATAAGTTTCGGCTCTGTAGGAGGCGACGGATTACTCCAAATTCTCAAAATGGAAAGAGGGACACAAAGAAACGCAGATCTAATATGGTCTATTACAATCTATTTAAACCAAAATAGAAGACAACAACCACAACGTCAGCGGTTAGACCCTACTGCATGTTGGCGTTGAAGCAGAGAAGGACATTTTGCAAGAAACTGTCCTGGGGAAAAAAAAAAATCAAAGTAACTCAGCATGACTGTTAAAAGACGACACCAATTAGTCATGTTGTCAGCGTATGCCATTGGTGGTAAGATCGCTGCAAATGTGTTTGTTTGTTTGTTTGTTAGTGTGTGTTTAAGTGTGTATCTTTCCAGGTACAAATTGTGTAAAAACCCTGGAGGTTCAAATAAAAATAAAAATAGGTTAAAAGAAAAAGCAAATAGGAGAAAAATCTCAAAGTGCTAAAATGAGATAAAAGTAAAAATAGATGAAGAAATAGGGAAAAATCAATAATAAGAATTAATGCAAAATGAAATAAACTAATGCGAAAGAGAGATAATGGGGGTATTGAAATAAGAGATGAAGAAAAGGTAGACTGAAGATATACATGTATGTTTGGATATATAAAGAGCGCTTTTATATATACAAATATATATATGTATAATTAAATAATGGAATAAATAAAAACCTAGATTAATAACTATAATAAGAGTTGAGATGTATAGTATGATAAAATGATAAAGTGGGTTACATGTTTATTAGCTGAGGAAAGAAGAAAAAAAAAAACAGAAAAAAAAAAAAGGAGAGAAGCTCAAGTGTTGCTGACCTTTGCCCTAAGAAGTGCACTCACGCCCTCACACACCACCTTGTGTGTGTGTGTGTGTGTGTGTGTGTGCGTGGCGCAGTGGGGGAGGTGTGAAAGTGAATTTATTACATGTAAATTTAAAGTAGGTTTAACTTTGAAGTGTAGTATAACATTCTTAAGTTAGATTATGTTTTAGACATTTGCAACACCATACATCTGAGTGTTGAGCTAAGATAAGATAAGGACATAACATAAAATAAATAAGGAGGTATAGCAATCAGGAAAACTATCAGCTAGCGATAGACAACTGTTTGTTTTAAATATTGTTGAATAATAATTGCAAATAAAAAATATAAACAATGGGAAGAATGTAAATTCAGAGTTTAAAAGTATAGATTAAGTAGCATATAGACAGTTAAGTGAGTTTAAAACATTACTTAAAAAATGCATAAAGTAATATGTATAACAAGCATTGTCCTGAGGTTCCATGCAGATCTAAACAAAGGCAAAATAATGCACCTTGGATGATAAACAGTTTGAAAAATGCATGTAAAAAGAAAAATAGACTTTGTAAGGCGTTTATCAAATCAAGAACAGAGAATGCTGAAAAACGCTGTAAGAACTACAAAAACAAGTTGACCAATATATTGAGACAAGCAATGAAAGGAATACAAAGAAATTATGAGGATGATGTTGAACAAAAAAGACATCTATGTATGTCCAGACAATAAACCAATCTTACAAAGAAAAATCGGTATAAGTGAGCAGCAATATTGAGCCAAGGTTGAACTCATGGCTCAACAGGAGGGATATGAATACCCTTATACAGAAGTACTATACTTCCTATAGTTTAATTCTTATAAAAAAAATTGTATAAAACATCTATGCAATTAACTAAATAAGAGTGAAGGAAAACATTATTGTCTGGTCATAGTAGATGCATTTTCAAAGTAGTTAGAAATATTTCCTAAAGGAAAAGCAGATGTGCTGACAGTAGCAAAAGCATTATGCAAATATTTAGTAAAAATGTACATTAACATTACAAGTACAACAGGACTAACACCATTTGAAAGATAGTGGAAAGACCAACCTGGGTACACTTAGTACATTGTAAAAAGGTCATTTCTGTTGAATCATCCAATAAGGAAAGGGAAGCAAAGTCTGGTAATAGTGTGGACGCACACGATGACTAGAGTTGAGCCAAACCACTGACCTTGGTAGAGGAGTGAATCAGCAGAAATGACACCCCAATGGCTCAGACGGTCCATAAACATATGGGTTAACGATATTGGTACTGGTCGGCCCTGCCCCCCTAATATGGTTCACTTGGGAATCTGAGGAAAATGTAGAACTCAGGAAACAAAATGATACTGCACCCATAGTAAACCCAAACCACTGGCAGAATCAAGAAGTAAAATACACTCACAGGGGAGGTCGTATTAGAAGACGGGCAATGGGAGGATTCGGAGTAACCCCATTAGTGGAAGAAAAAAATGCCAGAAAACCCATGCCAGAAAAACAGTAATGGGAAAAAGTATTTGGGATTGTATTTAAAAAGGTCATATAATGGAAAAAAAGTATTTGGAATTGTATTTGTGTTATCAAAGGGACATGTTAACTAGCACACTACAAATTCCACTGTGACAAAGTTGTAAGCATACCATTTGATGGTGTGTCAAAGTTTGTTAATAATTGGTTCCTGTTTTGGTAATTAATTTGTTCCTTATGGCGGAGCAAGTGGGAAAGGCTACAAAAACTGATTGTGTTGTATGTATAAGCCCAGACAATTACTCAAGATGAGTCAAAAAAAGTTGAATTGAAGTAATGAGCAAAACAAAATTGACCCTGTAGCTAAAGAGACAAAACAGAAACCAATATTTGATAAATATGTGAAAAAAGCTAATTATACCTGCATTAACATGCAAGACTCTGTACAACAGTTAGGAAACGTATCATCAGATAACTGCATACACATAGTAAAAGTATCAATATTTGTACAAGAATTGTTAACACGCCTGAACAGTTTGATATCTGAACATTGGAAAATAATTAGACATGATGTAAACTGGCAAAGTGTTGTAGATCCAACTTATATTGATGGGTGTCCAAGAGGTGTATCTGACGACTATAAATTGGTAAATCAAGTTGCAGCTGAATTTGAATCATCCGTCTACTGGTGGTGTACGATTAACAAGAATGTTGACAGAATAAACTATGTCCACTACAACGTACAGAGATTGGGAAATTGGACACAGGCCGGACTTGAAGCAGTCGCTGATCAACTCGCCGCCACCTCCCTTATGGCCTTTCAAAACCGTATGGCGCTAGACATGTTGTTAGCGGAAAGAGGGGGTGTGTGCGCAATATTTGGTGAACAGTGTTGCACGTTCATACCAAACAACACCGATGCAGAAGGTAGCCTGACCAAAGCACTGGAAGGCCTTCGCACCCTCAACGGTAAAATGAAAGAGCACTCAGGCATAGATACATCTATGTGGGATGGGTGGATGGACGGTTTCGGCAAATACAAGTCTTTGGTATCATCAATTCTAGTATCTATGGCCGTGTTTGTAGCAATACTGACGTTGTGTGGATGTTGTTGTATTCCCTGTCTGCGTTCTCTGCTTAACCGTCTGATTACCACAGCGATTAGCCCAGCAGATGATAAAGCTGTTCAGATGCACCTCCTGGCGGACGATAAGGAAGATGAATTTGATGATGGGGATACCTACCTGGATGGTGTTCCTGATCTGTTTCCAGACCCAGTAACGATGAGAAAAATTGATGTTGAACTCTGAGTGTAAACATAACTTGGCCCTAGGAAAATGAACCATTAACTGAAAATCGCAAGAAGAAGTTATTGGGGATGAAGAGAATCTGGGGAGGTTTTTGCGATAAACAGGGGGGAAATGTTGGAATAATTGTTTGTAAGTTATCACAAAAGAAATGTTGTATTATGAATGCTGTATTTCAAATGTTGTATTATGAATGCTGTATTTCGAGGCCTAACAAAAGGATGAAGTCTCGGGAAACGCCACTGTGAGTTCAGCACGGACAGATGGCAGGATGTGCTCAACTCCTGGAGGAACTCTCTTTGAAGTGTTAAACGAACTCTCTTTGAAGTAATTCACAAACTCTCTTCCAACTATTTGGTCAACGCTATTTACGACACGCTGCCTTCTTGAAGTCACTGTGGACAGGAGACGGGAGGGGTTGTCCATTGTCCTCCAACTCTCTTCCAACTATTTGGTCAACACTATTTACGACACGCTGCCCTCTTGAAGTCACTGTGGACAGGAGACGGGAGGGGTTGTCCATTGTCCTCCAACACCTGCCCCAGCTGGATCCAGGAAGAGCCAAGCCCGAGAAGTCCTCTTCTTGGACTTCAAAGCGACTGAAAACAATGACTGTTTTACATACCTCCCTATTCCTATTGTGATATATGTTGGTGCGTGAACATTGGTAGATCTGAATTAAAAGAGGAGACGAGAACCTTCTTCGTCAGAGCGTGCTAAGACACTGTAAGAGGTTACAGGTTGAAGCCGTCTCTCCTCAATTGAGTCCAAATTGAATTCTGTCTCTGTTTGATTCCTTGCCTTTTGTCTTGTGTAACAGATGTCCTGTATTTGAACCTGACACTCACCTCCCAGGGGGTGGAACAAGAGGGATGGGTCAAATGCAGAAGTTAATTTCACCACACCTAGTGGTGAAATGGTACTTTAACTTTTAACTTTTAACAACTACATTCGTCCATAAAATAAATAAACAATTTCTATATTACTTAAAAGAAAAACAATTGTACCCAAACATTTAATAAAGTCAAATACAAATAAGGCAACAAGAGAAGTATCCCACACTTCTCTTTTCTAAAGTAAACATGTACAGCAGATATGGGCGTCTACATCAACAATATGATGTGCCTGAGTGGTTGGACAGGACAGATTGACAAAAAAATAAAAAATAAATAAAATGATTTTTAATTTTTTTTAATCGATTAACAATCATTACAAATAAGAATCGCAATTATTCTGAAAATCTTTTTTTTTTTTTTTTTTGTCACCCGTACTATACATCTATCTATCCACCCACCCAATATAGAATTAATATTGAACATATCTCTAAAGTTATACTCTATATTTCAAATAAATGTTCTGGAAAATATGTACTTCTGATATCACAGCATGGCATGGCGTAGTGGATTCATAATTATAGTGAATCTTATATATGCTGTAAAAAAATACAGAACAAAATAAATAATGGTAGTACAACAACAAAAAAAACACACTCCCATCTCTATAGTCTTATGCATAGATATACAGAGAATCATACTACAGAGATGGCATGTCTACCTGTGCTTATCATATATATCATATACACACAAACAACATTGCCTACATTCTATTCATATACTCTCATCTGTGTAAATTATTATATTACAGACATTTTCTGGATATAACCTAATACATATGTCAATGTTTTATCTAATACTAAAATATAATTTTTTGTTTTAATTAGTCCCTTATGTCATCCAGCAGCTATGAAATTATAAAAAGATGTTGCTGAATAGACCAGTGTTTTTCAACCTTTTTTGAGCCAAGGCACATTTTTTGCGTTGAAAAAATCCGGAGGCACACCACCAGCCGAAATCTTTAAAAAAAGAAACTCAGTTGACAGTAAAAAGTCGTTGTCGCAATTGTTGGACATGACTTTAAACCAATAATCAAGCATGCATCAATATCACGCCGTGACTTATTTTGAGTTGTTTGCTGCTTTCCTGTGTGTAGTGTTTTAGTTCTTGTCCTGCGCTCCTATTTTGGTGGCTTTTTTTATTTTTTTTGTATTTTCCTGTAGCACTTTCATGTCTTCCTTTGAGCAATATTTCCTGCATCTACTTTGTTTTAGCAATCAAGAATATTTCAGTTGGTTTTATCCTTCTTTGTGGGGACATTGTTGATTGTCATGTCATGTTCGGATGTACTTTGTGGACGCTGTCTTTGCTCCACAGTAAGTCTTTGCTGTCGTCCAGCATTCTGTTTTTGTTTACTTTGTAACCAGTTCAGTTTTAGTTTCGTTCTGCATAGCCTTCCCTAAGCGTCAATACCTTTTCTTACGGGCACTCACCTTTTGTTTAGTTTTGGTTTAAGCATTAGACACCTTTTTACCTGCACGCTGCCTCCCGCTGTTTCCGACATCTACAAAGCAATTAGCTACCGGCTGCCACCTACTAATATGGAAGAGTATTACACGGTTACTCTGCCGAGCTCTAGACATCACCGACACTCAACAACAACACATAATTTGCAGACTATAATTACTGGTTTACAAAAAGTATTTTTAGCCCAAATATGTGAAATTAGATCATCTCCCATGCATGGCACACCAGACTGTATCTCACGGCACACTAGTGTGCCGCGGCACAGTGGTTGAAAAACACTGGAATAGACGATGTGTAATATTTTTAAAGGGGAGCTGCACTTTTTGGAGAATTTTGCCTATTGTTCACAATCATTATGAATACACTTTTTTTTTTTAATGCATTCTAAATATTAAATAAACGTAAATAAAAGTCCGCTTATAGCGGAGCCACTAGGAGCGCCACTATTTCGCCCATAAAATCCAATAAATAACCATTCAAAAAGCGCCAACAATACTACATTTACATTTTGTGACTTGAATATTAACCAAGTATTAGTGATATTGTTATTGTAAGCGCGAACGCAGACAAAGTATTTATAGCGGCGATGTAATCACTTCCGTGTGTCGCTATGTTTACATCATTGAGTGGTCTGCTGTTTCCTCGCTTTTTCATCCCTGTACGTTCATTGTAGATCATAAATCATGCCTCTCACCTGGAAAGTAGATGGTTGATGATATAATCCGACAAGTTGGTACACTTTGACAGCCATTTAGGACCTAGAACTGGCGAGAACGACATGAAAGGCGCTTGAATGACGCCTAAATGGGAATATATGAACTTCCTAGCAGTCGGCATCCTGTCTGGCTGCGGGGAGTCTCTGGGCCCCTCGGAGCAGGGCATCTCGTCTTTCCACACCGTGTCCGGTGTGGTCTCTCGCTGGCTTTGGCGCGGGCTGTCCCTTGCTTCTCCCGTGCCTTGTCCTATGCTGAGCATGTCAATCTAGGGCCTACCGCTGGCCTGCCGTGTGGAACGGTGGGCCCGGCTCTGGGGGTCATGTCGCTGGAGGGCCTTGTTCCCTGGGCACCGCACCTACTGTTTGGGTGGCTGGGGCCGTACTCTGGCTCCCGCACATACTGAGGGACAAATATACTGTACATATAAACACACAAACATACTCGCATACACACAATTATTCATACATATATATACACACATATGTACATTCATTCATACATGCACTCCCACATTGATACACAAATATAGTACATACCTACACTCTCACGGTACATACATTCACACGTACATTCACAGTACAAACATACATATACACACACTGTACATACACAAGTACATATACACACATACACTCATGCACATAATCACGTTTCATCAAATATATATTAACGTTGTTCCCCGAGGGGAAACTGGGTAAAACAAGGCACACTGATAAAGCTTAAACTATTGTTACTATAACAATCTACAAGGTTAATACAGTTTGCTTCTCTTTATTCCCCTCCATTTATCTCCTTTCTTTTGTAATTCAAGTTAACATTACATATATGTATTGTTGCATTTGAAACAATTGTATTGTAGATAATAGAGGTAATTTTTGTCATTATTCATTATCGATAGTACTATTTCTATTGGTATTTGTTTTGCTCCATTTGTAGTGTAATAATGCTCATTGTCATTTCTGTGTTATTGCTTCTCCTCTCTTCACTTTTCGTATCATATTTGTACATATCGTATTTGCTGATGTTGATAATGAAGCGATGTTTTATTATGTTCGTTGGCGCTCATTAAGTCTGCAGTGAGCATAAATCGAAGAAAAAAAAAATAAGTGATACGTTTTTTAAATTAAAATAAATAAAAAATTACAAAAATGTACGGGTAATACATGCGATTTGTATAGATGATTGGTATTTGAATCGGCAGCATAAAACCCTGATCGGAATATCTCTATCTCTAACACATAAACAACAGGATATGTGTAAATATGAGGTTTTCAAAATTAAAGTGACACTTTTGTAAATGTGGACTCCTGTAGAAAGAAATGTCATAACATTTATATTCAAGTTGTGAGGATTGATACTGGTTGAATATAGCTCTGATAGAACAGTACATGTTTGATCCTGTTTCTTAAAGTACCAGTATAATGGCAAAATATGATTACTTGATATTGAAGCGATTATTATACATATCTGATTTATTACACCAAAAGGCTTACAAAGTTTGTAAATAGATAAGATCCAAATAATGAAAATCTCACGGAGATTCCTGAGAAATAATGAGCATGAGCAGTCATGTGAGCCGTGACGTGCATGGGGGGGAACCACAGTTCCCTTCAACAACAACCATTACTTTGGGACAAATTATAAACCAGATACATGTATTTTTGAGCCTGAATATACGGAGGATGAGCAACGCGTTTTAGAAGCTGAGTGATAAACAGATCTAGCTTTAGTGAAACACTAAGCATCCTGCAGCAGTATAGCTAAGTGCTAAACAAGAAATCACTTACTGTACAATGTCTGCTCTCATTGGGATGCTGATTGATGGGATGTTCATATCTTCTCGTTTAGATGAAGACACAATCATAATCATCTTAAGGGGTAAAAATTTTTAAAAAGTTGCCACAATGAGCGTCTTTTGCGTGTCTTTCTCGCCGTCTCTGGGTCTAAGTTGAATTTCAAAGTTTACCAACCTTCTACTATCCAGGTGAGAGGTATGGTTCATAATCTATAATTAACTTCCAGCAGCTCACCGGCTCAATATGTCAATATTGCAGCACAAGCTAGTTAGCTTTCTGTGATCAATGTGTTGCTAAAAATAACGCTTATAATAACAATATCACTAATATTAATAATTTGGTTAATATTCAGGACACGAGATGTAAATGAAGTACTGTTGGCGTCTTTTGAACGGTTATTTAGAGGTATTTGTGGGCACAACAGAGGAGCCCCTTTTGGCTCCATTACGATTTAGAATGCATTAAAAATCATGTGTAGTCGTGTCTTACATAAAGATTGTGAATGATAAACAACACATCTTTCTCATTTCTGCATACACTGAACTGAACTGCTGACTATGGGCAGAGTGCAAAAGAGTCCCCCCCCCGTGATGTCATCAGATCCCGAACGCACGAAATTGCCTGAAGTCATTGTAAGTGGCCTATTCAAAAGTATGTGTCACATGACATTAGAGGCGTGCACTATAAAAGGGGCGTGGCTACCTGCAGAAAAGAAGCTATAGCTGAGTAAGCATAATTTTTGTTGACGCGGTATTTCACACTTTATAAGAGACTTTGAAGGTTATTGAACGCTTTGTTGAGCACTATTGGAAGCTACTGAAAGCTTTGGACACCTCAACTATAATCTGTCTACAGACGAACTAAGCAAGTTTCTTTTGGTACATTCTGCTACTTAATTGAATCATTCACGACTTTGCATCCTGGAACATGTGTGCGCTTTACTGGGGCAACAGGAAGCGCGTCAGACAAGTACTAAAACCAGCTTTTAATCTCAAGCCGAAGGCCGATTCGGAGTGGCTACAATAACATTGTGACAACCAACTCTGTGTTGGGGTTTGGTTTATGCAGGCTATATCGAGTGGTACAACAACAACAACAACAACAACAAACATTATTTAAAGGGGAACTCCAAATGCAGCTGGGATAGGCCCCAGCACCCCCTGCCTGCGACCATGAGAGGGACAAGTGGTTGAAATGGATGGATGCACTTTTTTTGGAATTTGCCTATCGTTCACAATCATTATGAGAGACAAGAAGAGAAAAGTTTTTGGTTTTTTTTGCTTTGTAACATGTAAATATCAGCTTCTTCTTGGTAGCTAGCAATGCAGCAAATGGGAGCAAGCTTTTCTATCTTTAAATCACTTTCAAATGCATTCAAAAACCGTCAACAATACTTTGTTTACGTTTTGTAACTGTTACGGCTCAAGCACCTGCCGCCTCTCATCCTGCTGTGCGCTCGTCTAAGTGTGCTTCTGGACACGCCCACGGGCGTTCCTCTCCTGCATCATCTGAAATCTGCACACCTGCCGCTGATGAGAGCTTGACGCCTTTCTTAAGCCAGCGTGTCCTGCGTTCCAGTGCCAGAAAGTATAGTTCAGTAAGCCCACACGCCTCTAGCTCCTTTTTCATGTGGCTACTCGCTCTCTGTGTTTCCCCTCCTCTGTGCTCATTGTGTCCTGTGTCGTCATTCCGTACTTCCTCTTCGTTCCCTGGATTCGAGATGTGTGTCTCGTCTCCCCGGATTCCCTCTGGTCTACTTGCTGTCTTTCTGGATCTCCACTTCTCGCCTGGACACGGACTCTGACGTCTCGCTACTGCCCTTGACCTCTTGCTTGCCCACGGACCTTCGGGCCTGTCTTGCCCCTTCTGAACTTCCGCACCTCTCACAACACGCACCTTCAACATTGTACGGTAACACTCACCAGCTAGACACATCACATAGCCACACCATACGCATTTGGATTTATTACACACGTCATTTTATTATATTAATAAATACGCCTAAGGTTAAAGGACGTCCCTGCCTCAGCGCCGTCTCCTTCTCCACTGAACCTTCACAGTAACCTGTATAACAACCAAGCTGTAGCGACATTGTTATTGTAAGAGCGAACACGGAGTAACTATTTTTCCAGCGTACTAACACATGAGCGTGCTACGGTATTAGCCATAAAAGCCAACTACGGCAAGAGACAAGCTGGCTTCTACGTCAGCACGAAACATGTTTGAGTTTGTAATGCACAACACTGCGATACGACACTAAATTGTACTGACATGAACAATCGTATTATAGTATTTGTAAAGTTTTAGCCCACATTTCATGTTTTGTTTGTACACAGCTAGCCAGACAACAGTGACGTGCAGTATGGAAAGAAAAAAAATGTAAAAAGAAAAAAAAATAATTAAATTGTTATATGTATCCAGTGATTATACTATAAAGTTATTTTCCATTTAACTTCACCAGTTTTAGATTATTTTTATTTAAAATCGCTGAATTTTCACATTTGCCTTTCAAATACCGAGAAGAGACGGTGCGGTGAGTCAGCAGTCAGTTGAGGCACGTCACTGCGTTGTGCCTCAACATGGATTGCGCAATGACTCGGCTAACTGCTGGTCTGCTGTGCAGTGAGACCGTATTGCTATATGAATTATATTATACATTTCCATAGTTTAGTTAGCTGATGTATATAATGTACAGTGTACTTTGTCAACAACTGTATGTGTGTAAAGTATTTCTTGTGCTGAGCAATCATAAAACGGCTTCGAAGACACACTGGCTGAGGCTCGCAGTAATCCCGCCTCCTTGTGCCGGTTAAAGCACCCCCCGACGGGAGCGCCACACCAACCAAAGCCCACACGCAAACCCTCCACATGCAAGACCGAACCCACTCAAAAAAGTCACTCAACAAGAAGCCAAAAAGTGCAAAAACAACAATGCTCGCGTTGGAGGAGCCGCGAACGACCGCAGGGCCACAACATTAGGTACACCTGCAGACTGCAGCACGGATTTCATATTTCATTCATTCACAACTCCTCCAACACGAACACCACTGTTCCCGCACTTATAAGTAAAGGTAAGACCATAATAAGGTTTTTTTTATTAAATGTGCTTTTTTGTGTGCTACAGTTTGTATGTGTAAAGTTAAAGTACCAATGATTGTCACACACACACTAGGTGTGGTGAAATTTGTCCTCTGCATTTGACCCATCCCTTGATCACCCCCTGGGAGGTGAGGGGAGCAGTGGGCAGCAGCGGCGCCGCGCCTGGGAATCATTTTTGGTGATTTAACCCCCAATTCCAACCCTTGATGCTGAGTGCCAAGCAGGGAAGAATGCTGGTATGAGCTTTTAAACATAACCCGTTAACTGCTGCCAATCAAATGGTGAATAAGATACTCTTTAGGGTTCATATGTTTGTAAATCTGACTGTGATGAAGTCAGTGCCTCACCAGTCATGAACCTCACCGCACGTCACTGCCAGACAATGTATGCTAGCTGCGTGTATCATGATCAATATAAAGTTTGACTCACTCCATGGACAGTTGTCTATTTTGTCTAGCTGGCCAGGGATGTTTTTTTAACATTTATTTGGGTAAGCACTCCATTTACTCACTTTTTATTACGTATTTAATTATTTTATTTAATTCATGCGGCATTCTATACTGTAGATTGTATCAAATACCAAGAATGTCCATCCATCTTGTCCTTTTCGGGCTCTGCATTCGGGCGGAAGGCGGGGTACACCCTGGACAAGTTGCCACCTCATCACAGGGCCAACACAGATAGACAGACAACATCCACACTCACATTCACACACTAGGGCCAATTTAGTGTTGCCACGTGGAGAACATGCAAACTCTACACAGAAAGACCCCTAGCCCGAGAATCGAATCCAGGATTTTGTCATTGTGAGGCACGAGCACTAACCACTACACTCCTGTGCTGCACATACCAAGAATATCCATCCATCCATCCATTTTTACCGCTTATTCCCTTCGGGGTCGCGGGGGGCGCTGGAGCCTATCTCAGCTACAATTGGGCGTAAGGCGGGGTACACCCTGGACAAGTCGCCACCTCATATACAATGTGTACATACATATATATTTATATACATACATATACAGTATATATACATATAAATATATATACATATTTATATGTTTATACGTATATATATATATATATATACATATCTACACACATATATATACATATATATATACACATATATGTGTGTATATAGTACTGTACAATATTATTGCACAACATAATTAAAAACAGACAAATACAAGTAATTTTACAACAATGTTATTAAAATGTTTCCATTTATTAGATGTTTTTTCTTGCATCTGAGAATGATCACTATAGAAAGCAAAGGCTATAATTCTCTCACAAAACATGCAATATACAAAAAGAGAGATAGACGATATTCTGAATAAAAATGCTAAAAATATCAAATAAAACTAAAAAAAAAAGATCAAATAAAACATGTACAAAACTGTCAATAAAATGACACAGGATGGATAAAATCCCTCACGGCTTAAGAGGTAAAAATATTTTGAGGTATTGAATGTTCATATAGTTTAAACGCAGATGCATAAACAACCATTTGTAACATAATCTTACATGCAGTAGAATCTTTTGAATATTTAGAATATAATATATACAATTATCTAAGCCTGAGAGCATTTTGTAAGCACAGTGAATTGGCATTTTATTTCAAATATTATGTAGAAATCCATATATTCAAATACAACTTACTAAATAACAACTGTAATAAAAGTACAACATACAATATCTCCAGTGCAGTTTCCTCAGCATCCCTTTACTTTTTGAATGAAAACAACAATAACTCCAACTAAGAAAAATGAATAATTCCTGAAATGTTTTCACTACCATCTGCATTCCACCCAACCATCTCATAATGATTCCATTAATACAAACTATTAATGCAACACCTCTTACTCTGTATGGCTTCTTTTGAAAGAAATGATATATAACACTGGCAAAAAGAAAAGGTCCAGAACAAAAAAAACAGAAATAAATATAATAGGGGTTATGATGATGGCTTATTTTAGGACACAAATCTTTTTTTTTTTACATTAATTGAAGATGACACAGTTAATATTACTCATTGGATGATTTTTTTGTATTATATTTTAAAAGATTGGTCAGATCTAGTCTATGAGCATGAACTGATGAAGCCTACTTGGATGAGACGAAACATCTTCCAAGACAAACCAAACAGTCCAGTTGCGATTGATTGACTGCCCTGAGAATACAACAACATGGATGAATAAGAACTTCTATCGACATTTTTTTTTTTTAAACTCTTCTACTTTATTTTAGTGTAGAATCTTGCACCGTACTTGAATTTTTTTACAAACTATATATCAATGTTAACTGAATGATGATTTGGTCCATTCATATTTAAATCCTAATACTGACTCCTTTATAGCAATTTGCTTATGGGTGTTTTTCCATCATAAATTCCACATACACAGCTTTACCTGAATGCATTAATAACACCATAGGAGTTTTTTTTAATTTACTTCATTATAACCAGACACTGTGATGTACTGTGTTTGTGTACAGTTAAGCCCAAACTGATTTATACACCCTACACATATTTTGGAATCCAAAGTAAATATTATTTTGTGAATCTTGTAGCTGGAAAATACACAAGAAAATAGAAAGATATTAATAAAAAAATATTTGATGTGTAATCAACATTTTCTGTATACAAACATATCCAATATTTAAAAGGTTTGAATTTTTTCGAGCTGTTGTGTACAGTATGCTAGGCATTAAAAAAGACACACATATATATATATATATATGTATATACATACATACATATAATTATATACATATACAATGTGTACATACATATATATATACAGTATATATACATACATATACAGTATATATACATATAAATATATATACATATATACACATATATGTGTGTATATATATACACACACGCATATATATATATATATAAATATATATATATATATATATACACACATATACATATATTATATATATATATATATATATATATATATATATATATATATATATATATATATATATATATTAAGAGTATGTAAAAGTTCAACTCCTACCTTGTTTACTTCCGTGACGACCTCTTTAAAGCTTTTTAATCAATTAGAAATATCAAGCAGCTAAAAGTCAAACATGGATAAGTGTGGAGAGACTGTTTTGCATTTTTCCCATCATGCCTTGCAATTTTGAATTTTTGATGGTGATGGAATGTGTTTTTTATAACATCCACAAAGTTCAGTGAGCAGGTTGTGTTATGTGTGACCATGTGCGTGTTTATGCTTGTTGATTTTTTTTTTTTCCTGCAACATGACTAAGAAAGGTTGTTTTGGATTTGGCCACATAAATAAATGATGTGCTTATAAGTCATGAATGCACACATCATGAGCACTGACCTGAGTCTTCTCATTTAGTTCACAAGCTGGTGAGAATTAACCACCTCACATGCCAGTCAGTATTGAAAATGTATACGGAAACAGGTTCAGGTTGCTTATTGAAATTAAACTGTGCCTTTATCTCGCAGTTTTGGGTTTGGACTCCCCTGGTTTAAACAGTAGTTTTATTGATATTTCTTTCAAACAAAAAAAAACAAAATAACCAACAAAAAAAAACGTGGCAGTGATATTTTGACAATAAAAATGTCTAACAACTCGTATTTCCGCGTTTTCGCAGATATTTTACATGCCTGGCTCTTAACTTACGGCTTCATTCTGCACATGTAAATGCCACTAATGTCACTGCACCTGTAACATCCCTGACTTGTCTTTGCCATTTCGCACCCTTATGCTGAGTACCACATTTATTTGCACTAGAATGTTTTACTCATTCAGAAAATATTATTTATTTATTTATTCCACCTTTCTTCCGGTTTGTCCAGTTTTCCTTGTTTGGGTATTGTAGCATTTTTAACATGAGCTTTATTGTACATGTAATTCTTCACTATTTCACTTTTTATAGTCTGTGTTTAAAGTATATACAGCCATAGGTATATATATATATATATATATATATATATATATATATATATATATATATATATATATATATATATATATATATATATATATATATATATATATATATATATAGCCATACAGCTATAGGCACCTATAGCTGTGGGCTGACCTGACTAAGGCCGGAAGAAGATCCCCCACCTGTTGGCTTCCCGATGGACTGGACTCCAAAATGATATCTACTTATTTAACAACTCAATTGTAAACCCACTCGGCATCCATTGCAGCCGATCACCCTGGAAGGGGGGTCTCTACATCTACACCCAGCTGGGGCCTTTTGAGTTAGGGTTAGATCTGGGATGTCGTGAGTCTGCAAAGCCCTTTGAGACACTCGTAATTAAATACATTATCATTGAAATATTTCTTTATTTGTTATTTAACCTTTGCTGCCATATTTGCTGTTCTGCGTACATTGTTCCCTCTAGGGGACACTTTTTTTTTTTTTATTGTAATTGAAAGAAAATAATAATTGAACTACAGCATTTTGCAAATTTCTTGTGACATTTCCAGACATAATTCAACAAATAAAAAATACAAACTTGTGATTCAAAATTTGGCCAGTGTGTGAATTATTTTAAGCTTATATACGACATCACTTAAAATAAAAATGCACATATCCAGTATCAAACAGGTCTGCAAACTACATTAGATAAATTGATTTGTTAAGAACTTTGCATAAACCATTTCTTGTCTTAGACAAGAACGTGGATAAGTATTTAAAAATTGGGTGGGTAAGAAAACACACACACACACGCATACAGGGTAAGATTACCCTTCCCTAACCTGACACCCAGCTGTGTGTGTTGGTCTTCACCCTCTGTGGGAACACCTGAGCCCCTGCTGCCGCGTCAAAATTGAAGTCCAGCGCCCCGCCATCCATAAGGGTGTCGTGGAGGACGGACTCCATGTCACATTCGAGCCTCTCGATGGACACGTTGTCCAGGTCGCTGGGCAGCCGCTCCTGATGATGAGCATGTGTGTGAAGCTCCCTGTAGCTGCGGTAGGCCGCCCTGGCATCATTAGCCAGGGCCGGGTGACCGTGGGACAGTTGCGTCCTCAGGCTGGTCATTTGAGGGGGTGCCCCCGAGAGACTAGTCAGGGGGGTCATGTTACGACTATTCATGTCCGGCAAGCTAGGAGGACCCTGGTTATGTAGGCCTCGTGGATTCACGGGAAGAACGGGCAGACTCATTTTTGTGCCGTTATGACCCACCAGTTGGCTCGGGCTGTCATAGATGGACATCGGACAATGACCCCTCCCACCGTGAGACGCACGTGAATCCTTAAAGGGGGCCATGTTCCTACTGCTGTCTGCCTCTGAGGTCATAAGGTCCTTAAGGAGGCCAGCAGGGCAGATATATTGGTTCTCATAAAGCCCATAGTGCCGCTTGTCCTCCGGACACATGGAGGACAAGGCGTTCATCCTGGTTTGGCCATACAAGCGCTTCTCATAGTCCTGCTGTGGCTGAGGGGAGTTATAGAGGCCGCTCTGAAGCATGGCGCCGTTAGAACAGCAAGAGTCCGAGCCCTTGGGAAACAGCATGTTGAGGTTATCCGCCAGGCTCTCCATCACTATTCCTGAGCCCCCCATGGATCCACCGGACACTTCCGACAGGCTGGGCAAGGGTGCGGGGATCTTGCCCCCCACAGGGTACATCAGGTGACCCTCGCCTTCTGCCAGATCATCCTGCTCGGAGGAGAAAGGCGAGCGGCGGCCGCTCAGTGTGCTCGCGTCCGAGCTGGTGCGTGTTCGGAAGGCGCTCCAGGCCTCCAGGTCCTCGTTGCTCTGGGAGCTCGGACTTCCCAGCCAGGTGGAGAACTGAGGACCAGGGCTGCTCGCTCTTCCCTCGGCGCCTTCTTGGAGAGAAGTCTGGTTGTGGTGAACAAAAAAAAAACCCTCAGATTGATCTCAGATTATACTATTCCCATGATTATAAATACAGTATCTTGCAAAAGTGAGTACACCCCTCACATTTGAGCAACTACTTCATGATATCTTCTCAAGGGACTTTAGAAGTGAAATATAAATTAGAGTAGTTAGTGTACAGCTTGTATCGCGGTTGAGTACTACTTCAATTGACAAGATTAATTGGTTCTGTGATAGAGTTTTTTTTAACTTCTTCCATTGAAATTAATCAAAATCAATTTAATTGTTGCTTAGCCCCCCCCAAAACATCACAATTCTAACATGTAACATGCCTTTTAAAAAGAAAAACATTGTATAAAACAATATAATATAATGTACTACAAACAACTACATTAGTTTTATGAAGTATCATAATAATTATGTACAGCATTTACCTTGGAACTTCTACGTTATCTCCTTCCAGCAGCTTCTCCATCAAACACACCATCAGCAGCTTTTCCATACTTTCATGAATAAATTATTTAATATATTTTTAGACTACTTGGCTTGCGATATACTCATTCTGCTTCAGTACGATGCAGATCCGCAGTGATACACTCAAATGGCTTCACCAAGTTGGCGACACGCTCTGTCATGTTTTTGAGGATTTCTTTCTTTAGTTCGATGAGTATTATCCACTGTTTTCAGCATTTTCTTCCCTTCCATGGTTGAAAAAAAAACAAAATGTCGATGTCTTATTTTCATTTTTTTTTTTAAATGGTGTTTATTATTTTTGCAAAGAATATATATTACTAACATGTATCCAATATAATAAAAACTTCTTGAAGTATGCATTTTTTGTGTTTTAAGCACATAAGTGCAGCCTCCTGCTAATGCACCTTAAGCGGTAAAATAAAAAGAGGAAAAAAAATGTAGATGCACTGCACGACTGATTCTAAAATGCTTGTTTGAAAACATAACAAAACGCCACAGGTAGCAGCATGATAACATGAATGTGCAGTCAATGAGAGTGTCACCGTGGTAATGCCCCGTACAGTACACGCAAAATCCTCATTTAAATTGTTGATTAAATCCTAGTTTAAATTTAAATTAAAATTTTACAATTGTACATGCAGTGTTAGAAGATCACAAGCAACATGTACACAAATAGTACCGTATTTTTCGGAGTATAAGTCACACCGGAGTATAAGTCGCACCTGCCGAAAATGCATAATAAGCATAAGCAGCGGGCCCACCCCGACGGTGTTCATATCATAGCAGGGGATTTTAATAAGGCCAATCTGAAGACTGTACTCCCTAAGTTCTACCAGCACGTGAAGTGTTCTACAAGGGGCAAGAACACCCTGGACCACGTGTATACCAACATAAAGCACGCGTACAGAGCTACACCCCTCCCCCAGCTTGGACAGTCAGACCATCTTTCCCTCCTGCTCTCTCCTACCTACACCCCCATCAGACGCCAGGCCAGGCCTATCACAAAGACTGTTATGACCTGGCCTGACGATGCACTCCCCAAACTTCAGGACTGCTTCCAACACACAGACTGGGACCTCTTCCAACAACAGGAGCTGGAGACAGCCACAGGAACGGTGCTGGACTACATAAAGTTCTGCATCGGGAATGTGACTGTGGAAAAAACCATCCGGGTTTACCCCAACAAGAAACCCTGGATGACCAGCCAGGTCCGCACACTCCTCAGGGCCCGCGACGCAGCCTTCAGGTCAGGGGACAGGGCACTGTACAGTGTTGCTAGAGCCGACCTGAAGAGAGGGATTAAAAAAGCAAAGGCGGACCACAGGAGGTGCATAGAGTCCCATCTGTCCAGCAAAAACTCACGGGAAGTGTGGCGGGGCATTCATGACATCACGAACTTCAGAGGCTGCAATATGACAACTGCGGATCAGAGTGCGACACTGGCAGAGGAGCTTAACTGTTTCTTTGCCCGTTTCGAAACCCCCCAGCGACACTCATCTGCTCCAGCCCTGCCCCCGCCCCCACCGGGCTCCGGCGCCACTCCACTCACTGTACAGGAGCACAGTGTCAAACGAATGCTCCTGGCTGTGAACCCCAGGAAGGCTACCGGACCAGACGGAGTACCTGGAAAGGTGCTCAGGACGTGCGCCCACCAGCTCGCTCCCCCCCTCACCAGGATCTTCAACCTCTCCCTGGCTCAGGCAGTCATCCCATCCTGCCTGAAGTCATCTACAATAATCCCGGTGCCGAAGAAGTCTCCCATCACCAGCCTGAATGATTACCGACCAGTGGCCCTCACTCCGGTAATCATGAAGTGCTTCGAGCGACTTGTTCTCCAGCACATCAAGGACCATATCCCTCCAGACTTCGACCCCCACCCGTTCGCATACCGGGCGAACAGGTCCACAGAGGACGCCATCGCTGTTGCTCTCCACTCTGCTCTGAACCACCTGGAGCAGCAGCAGAGCTACGTCCGGATGCTCTCTGTGGACTATAGCTCTGCCTTCAATACAATAATCCCGGACAGACTCTGCAATAAACTGGACACTCTTGGCCTCCCCCCTCTCACAAACACCTGGATAAGGGACTTCCTAACGGACCGACCCCAGAATGTGAGACTTGGCCCGCACCTCTCATCCTCCCGCACGCTGAGCATCGGCTCTCCACAGGGCTGTGTGCTGAGCCCCCTCCTCTACTGCCTTTACACCCATGACTGCAGTCCGGCCCACAGTGACAACCTTACCGTCAAGTTAGCCGACGATACCACAGTGGTCGGGCTCATCTCCAGGGGTGACGAGGCTGCCTACAGAGAGGAGGTCCTGAAGCTGACGGCCTGGTCTTCGGAGAACAACCTCGCTCTCAACCCCAGCAAGACCAGAGAGATCATCGTCGACTTCAGGAGGAGCAGCACCGACCCTGCCCCCCTCTACATCAACGGCGAGCGTGTAGAGAGGGTCCACACCTTCAGGTACCTTGGAGTCCACATCTCTAATGACTTCTCCTGGACAGTCAACACCACATCAATCATCAAGAAGGCTCAGCAGCGGCTACACTTCCTTAGAGTCCTCGGTAAGTACAACCTGAAGCCTGACCTGCTGCTGACCTTCTACCGCTCGTCCATCGAGAGCCTGCTGACCTACTGTATTACGGTATGGTACGGCAGCTGCACTGCAGCAGACAGGGAGAGGCTGCAAAGAGTGGTCAAGACGGCTCAGAAGATCATCGGCCGCCCTCTCCCCTCTCTGACGGACATCTACACCTCCCGCTGCCTCAACAGAGCCAGTGCCATCATCAAGGACAGCACCCACCCTGGCTCTGACCTGTTCCACCTGCTGCCCTCTGGGAAGCGCTACAGGTGCATTAAAACCAAAACAAACAGGATAAAGAACAGCTTCTTCCCCAGGGCCATAACCATCCTGAACGGACTGCCCCATTGTCCCTCATAACTGCCTTCTCTTCGGTGCAATAACCCATTCCACCAACCACCCTGTTTTTTTTTTGTTTTGTTTTTCATGTATATATTCATTTCACACCATATTCATTGCACTTCTACATTTTTTATATTTTTATATATTTGCACATTGTTTTTCTAGCATGCACACATCGCACTGTATGGAATGGCCTCAATCTCGTTACCTTGCGTAATGACAATAAAGCTGATTCTGATTCTGATTCTGATAATAAAAAAGGAAAAAAACCTATATAAGTCGCACTGGAGCCCGGCCATACTATGAAAAAAACTGCGACTTATAGTCCGAAAAATACGGTACATGCTATTTTATAGATGGCACACGCTTTTTAGCGTGCGGTATTTGGATCTTAGTAAATCAGGCCCTTTATTATCCTGGGTTCGTCATCATGCGGGAAAACTAACATGCGGACCAGTTTCCCAAAGAAGGGAAAGTAACAGTAGATGTTGGAATTCATGTTTCCCTCAAGGAACCGCAGCTCTCCAGTGCCGGCAGCACACATGCAGCCCGAAACCATTACCCCTACCACTACACCATGCTTGACTGTAGGTAAGACATAATTATCTTGGCACTCAATGGCTGTCTGTTTACTCATTTTCAGTGGCCAGTAAATCTATATTGCTTTATAAGCTGTACACTGACTACTCTAAAGTACAAATCAGTATTGTCCCTTGAGAAGATGTATTGTCATATCAGGGTTTTAAACTGTACCTTTTTCTTCGTGGCTCGCCGTCGACTCTTGGCGAACTTACTGTTGTTGTCCATGGAGGTAGCTCTCCGTCGAGGTGACTTGCCATTCTTCCCTCCTTCTGGGTTGAGCATCCACCATGAGCTCTTGCCTGTCCCCTCGTTCTGAATGCGCACAAAGCGGCTGTGCAGCGAAAGGTTGTGTCTGATGGAATTCTAGACGGAAAGAAAGGCAATGGATATTATAGTAAACCTGCTCAGTGGCCTTGTGGTTAGAGTGTCGGCTTCAAGATCGGTAGGTCGTGAGTTCAAACCCCGGCCGAGTCATACCAAAGACTATAAAAATGGGACCCATTAGCTCCCTGCTTGGCACTCAGCATCAAGGGTTGGAATTGGGGGTTAAATCACCAAAATTATTCCCGAGCGCGGCCACCCCTGCTGCTCACTGTTCCCCTCACCTCCCAGGGGGTGGAACAAGGGGATTGGTCTAATTCAGAGAGTAATTTCACCACACTTAGTATGTGTGTGACTATCAGTGGTACTTTAACTTTAACCATGTTTTTACGGTAAGTGCGTGTGTTTTTTCATATCCCTAGAGAGACACTGTCTCGTTTTGTTGTAACAAGTAAATGACAACACATCTTGACTTGACTCGAGCAGTGGAGCAGGAGATTAGGCAAGCTGTTTAGAAACAGAAGTGTTGGCAGTTTGAATGAGTTATGAGTACTGTATGGGCTTTTACTGCCATCTAGTGCCCACCTTTAAGTGTATAAAACAAGTAAAACATCAATACAGTATTTGTTTTCCAATTTTTGTTGAAGCCCTGTGCTTTGTGAGGTTAAGGTTACAAGGGACACTTAAAACGTTCATAAACTCACAAGTTGTTTCATCCATCCATCCATTTTCTACCGCTTGTCCCTTTTGGGGTCGTGGGGGGTGCTGGAGCCTATCCCAGCTGCACATGGGCGGAGGGCGGGGTACACCCTGGACAAGTTGTCACCTCATCACAGGGCCAACACAGATGGACAGACAACATTCACACTCACATTCACACACTAGGACTAGGGCCTATTTAGTGTTGCCAATCAACCTATCCCAAAGTGCATGTTACTAAAAAAAAAAACCTCACAACTTTTGACGCAACTTTCTGAAAAAGCAGTCGCAAATTCAGGCATTTTAGGCTGCAACAATCACAAAAAAAGCCATATATATGAATATACGTGTATAACTGGCTCATGATATTTTTACACAATTGCCTATGCATTTGGTTTTTTTTTTTAATACAATTTGATGGATAAATAGTTTTTAAATCATAGGTCAAGCAGGTATTTAAGTATTAATTTTAATTAAAACAGTTTTTTACAAAAATACAATATTTGTTGCATTGTTAGATAATATTAGTGATTAAAAGATAGGCAATTGTAAACAGTACATGCATTTTTTTTTCTATCAAAATGGAAACAATTTAGTAAGAAAGATGAAGTACATTATTGACGTACTTTATTTCCAGGCCTCTGCGGGCCACAGAGAATAATTTAGTTTTACACCTGTGTACTAAAGGTTTGCATATACTAAAACACTGGCAAACTTTACATCAAATGCAAAGCCGATGTACTAAGCTTGTGAGCGGAGAATTGCGAAATTAGGAGTGCAATCTATTAAGGGCCTGATTTACTAAGATGAAATACCACCAAATAGTGTGTGCTACGAGTGGGTTTTGGGCTTGTTGCGTGTGATCTCGTACCACTGCGTGTGCAATGGAAAAGTGGTGCACACCGCCCTATTTAAATGAGGATTTTGCGTGCGTGCAGGGCTTTTACTACGATGATAGACGATCATTTTCTGCGCATTAATGTTATCATGCGATTATGTTATCAGGGTGCGATGTGTTCAACCAGCAGCACACATCTACAATTTGGAACACCTTTAGTGAATCACAATCGAGACAACAGAAACATATGTACACTGACACTTTCTGACACTTTTCTTTCACTTTCACATTCTGTGTGCAAGGGTCTGGATCGCGTCACCAGCACATTCGTGCATCTGGATTGACTAAAACACAAGAAAATGCACAACGAAAGACGTTTTTTTCCCTGTACGATGTATATTATGGTAATATATTTCCTAAATAAAAAAACAAACGACATAAAAAAAATGCCTGCACACACCAAAATATATCAATTTGATTCGTTTTAATCAGCCCCTTAAGTCAGCCAGCCGCAGTAAAATTACAAAATGAAATTGCTGCATCTTTTTATTTAGCATGTCTGAAACGTGTGTGCAAACTGGCAATTGCGCTGAAATAGCTGTGAGAAAAGAGGTGATCGCATTGCAGCTCCGTTTTTTGTGTGCTTGTCAATGTCAACATATATGGACTGTTAAAAATAAACATATTTGAGATATTGTCTATTCAGCAATATCATTTCATAATTTTATAGCTGCAGGATAAATTAAAAGGCTAATTAAAACAAATTAAATTGATTTGTTGTCTGCAGGTCTTTTTTTAATGTTTGTTTTTTTAAATATATGAAAAAAACTTCTTGCAACATGCATTTTCCTGAGTCTGGAACATTCTAAAGTAGGATCTTAACCTTTTTTTTTTTTTTACCTTGGGGCCCACTTTTTGGGGTCCACCCATATATTAACACTAAATTATTCATCTTACTCTTGATTTTTTAAATTATATGAAACTCTGTGTTGGATTAAAAATATGATTTATTTAACACATACACCTTGGGATTAGGTCAGGTTGATTAATAAAACAAATACAAATCAAATATACTTAATAATGTAAATAATTGACAAAAAGTATATTTTACATACAATTATGTTGTGCTAAAATAAAATAAAATTGTAATGAATATGTTTCTTGACTAAACAGTTAATAACGTTTAAGTACAAATGAAAATACAACTTCACCACTTTAGTCATCATTTTTGTGCTTAAGAAACTTCTGTATCACTTTAGCGCCATACTTCTTTTGTTTGTTTGAAATTGTCATTACTGCCACAAGTGGTGGGAAAGTGTTTTACAACTGAAAACCACTGCACCTATACGGACCACAGCTGAGAAACAAATATTTTTGGCGGCCCTCTCGGGGGCGCTTACGGCCCAACAATGGGCTTATGGTTAAGAAACACTGTTCGAGAGCACTCTTGCAGTTAATGCCAGCATAAAAAAAGAGGGTTCCATTGTAGATGCACTGCAGAACTGCCTCTAAAATAACCAGAAAAAGTGGTACATAAATGTCTGTTGCATGTTTCAAAACATAGAAAAAGGTCACATGAATGTACAGTAAATGGTTGTCTCCATTAGGAAACACACAAAAACCTAATTTAAGTAGGGTGTTCTGCACCAGTTATTGATTGTACACGCAGTCTTAGTAGGAACACTCCCAATAATAGTACACACATTTATCCATCCATCCATCCATCCATCTTTTTCCGCTTATCCGAGGTCGGGTCGCGGGGGCAGCAGCTTAAGCAGGGAAGCCCAGACTTCCCTCTCCCCAGCCACTTCGTCCAGCTCCTCCCGGGGGATCCCGAGGCGTTCCCAGGCCAGCCGGGAGAGATAGTCTTCCCAGCGTGTCCTGGGTCTTCCCCGTGGCCTCCTACCGGTCGGACGTGCCCGAAACACCTTCCTAGAGAGGCGTTCGGGTGGCATCCTGACCAGATGCCCGAACCACCTCATCTGGCTCCTCTCGATGTGGAGGAGCAGCGGCTTTACTTTGAGCTCCCCCCGAATGACAGAGCTTCTCACCCTATCTCTAAGGGAGAGCCCCGCCACTCGGCGGAGGAAACTCATTTCGGCCGCTTGTACCCGTGATCTTGTCCTTTCGGTCATGACCCAAAGCTCATGACCATAGGTGAGGATGGGAACGTAGATCGACCGGTAAATCGAGAGCTTTGCCTTCCGGCTCAGCTCCTTCTTCACCACAACGGATCGATACAGCGTCCGCATTACTGAAGACGCCGCACCGATCCGCCTGTCGATCTCACGATCCACTCTTCCCCCACTCGTGAACAAGACTCCGAGGTACTTGAACTCCTCCACTTGGGGCAAGATCTCCTCCCCAACCCGGAGATGGCACTCCACCCTTTTCCGGGAGAGAACCATGGACTCGGACTTGGAGGTGCTGATTCCCATCCCAGTCGCTTCACACTCGGCTGCGAACCGATCCAGTGAGAGCTGAAGATCTTGGCCGGAGGAAGTCATCAGGACCACATCATCTGCAAATAGCAGTGACCTAATCCTGCACCCACCAAACCAGATCCCCTCAACGCCCTGACTGCGCCTAGAAATTCTGTCCATAAAGGTTATGAACAGAATCGGTGACAAAGGGCAGCCTTGGCGGAGTCCAACCCTCACTGGAAACGTGTCCGACTTACTGCCGGCAATGCGGACCAAGCTCTGACACTGATTATACAGGGAGCGAACTGCCACAATAAGACAGTCCGTTACCCCATACTCTCTGAGCACTCCCCACAGGACTTCCCGGGGTACACGGTCGAATGCCTTCTCCAAGTCCACAAAGCACATGTAGACTGGTTGGGCAAACTCCCATGCACCCTCAAGGACCCTGCCGAGAGTATAGAGCTGGTCCACAGTTCCACGACCAGGACGAAAACCACACTGTTCCTCCTGAATCCGAGGTTCGACTATCCGGCGTAGCCTCCTCTCCAGTACACCTGAATAGACCTTACCGGGAAGGCTGAGGAGTGTGATCCCACGATAGTTGGAACACACCCTCCGGTTCCCACTTCTTAAAGAGAGGAACCACCACCCCGGTCTGCCAATCCAGAGGTACCGCACCCGATGTCCACGCGATGTTGCAGAGTCTTGTCAACCAAGACAGCCCCACAACATCCAGAGCCTTAAGGAACTCCGGGCGGATCTCATCCACCCCCGGGGCCTTGCCACCGAGGAGCTTTTTAACTACCTCGGCAACCTCAGCCCCAGAAATAGGAGAGCCCACCACAGATTCCCCAGGCCCTGCTTCCTTATAGGAAGACGTGCTGGTAGGATTGAGGAGGTCTTCGAAGTATTCCCTCCACCGATCCACAACATCCGCAGTCGAGGTCAGCAGAGCACCATCCCCACCATACACGGTGTTGACACTGCACTGCTTCCCCTTCCTGAGGCGGCGGATGGTGGTCCAGAATTGCTTCGAAGCCGTCCGGAAGTCTTTTTCCATGGCCTCCCCGAACTCCTCCCATGTCCGAGTTTTTGCCTCCGCGACCGCTGAAGCCGCACACCGCTTGGCCTGTCGGTACCTGTCTGCTGCCTCAGGAGTCCCATGAGCCAAAAGAACCCGATAGGACTCCTTCTTCAGCCTGACGGCATCCCTCACCGCCGGCGTCCACCAACGGGTTCTAGGATTACCGCCACGACAGGCACCAACTACCTTGCGGCCACAGCTCCAATCGGCTGCCTCGACAATAGAGGTACGGAACATTGTCCACTCGGACTCAATGTCCAGCACCTCCCTCGTGACATGTTCAAAGTTCTTCCGGAGGTGGGAATTGAAACTCTCTCTGACAGGAGACTCTGCCAGGCGTTCCCAGCAAACCCTCACAATGCGTTTGGGCCTGCCAGGTCTGTCCGGCATCCTCCCCCACCATCGCAGCCAACTCACCACCAGGTGGTGATCGGTAGAAAGCTCCGCCCCTCTCTTCACCCGAGTGTCCAAAACATGAGGCCGCAAATCCGATGACACAACTACAAAGTCAATCATGGAACTGCGGCCTAGGGTGTCCTGGTGCCAAGTGCACATATGGACACCCTTATGTTTGAACATGGTGTTTGTTATCGACAATCTGTGACGAGCACAAAAGCCCAATAACAGAACACCACTCGGGTTCAGATCCGGGCGGTCATTCTTCCCAATCACACGTCTCCAGGTTTCACTGTCGCTGCCAACATGAGCGTTGAAGTCCCCCAGTAGAACGAGGGAATCACCCGGGGGAGCACTCTCCAGTACTCCCTCGAGTGAATCCAAAAAGGGTGGGTACTCTGAGCTGCTGTTTGGCGCGTAAACGCAAACAACAGTCAGGACCCGTCCCCCCACCCGAAGGCGGAGGGAAGCTACCCTCTCGTCCACCGGGTTGAACTCCAACGTGCAGGCTTTGAGCCGAGGGGCAACAAGAATTGCCACCCCAGCTCGTCGCCTCTCACTGCCGGCAACGCCAGAGTGGAAGAGAGTCCAGCCCCTCTCAAGAGAAGTGGTTCCAGAGCCCTTGCTGTGCGTCGAAGTGAGTCCGACTATATCTAGCCGGAACTTCTCCACCTCACGCACTAGCTCAGGCTCCTTCCCCCCAGCGAAGTGACGTTCCACGTCCCAAGAGCCAGCTTATGTAGCCGAGGATCGGACCGCCAAGTGCCCTGCCCTCGGCTGCCTCCCAGCTCACACTGCACCCGACCTCTATGGCCCCTGCTATGGGTGGTGAGCCCATTGGAGGGGGGACCCACGTTGCCTCTTCGGGCTGTGCCCGGCCGGGCCCCATGGGGACAGGCCCGGCCACCAGGCGCTCGCCATCGTGCCCCACCTCCGGGCCTGGCTCCAGAGGGGGGCCCCGGTGACCCGCGTCCGGGCGAGGGAAATCTGGGTCCTTGGTTTGTGTTCTTCATCGAGGTCTTCGAGCTGCTCTTTGTCTGATCCCTCACCTAGGACCAGTTTGCCTTGGGAGACCCTACCAGGGGGCATAGAAACCCCCGGACAACATAGCTCCTAGGATCATTGGGACACGCAAACTCCTCTACCACGGTAAGGTGGCAGCTCAGAGAGGAGTACACATTTATTTAAATTGCAATTTAGTTTGTACACACTGTTTAGCGCGTGGTGTTTGGATCTTAGTAGATCAGGCCCGTTGAGCACTAACAATCAGTACAGCCCTTGTTTAACATATTTTACTTAATTTTGGCTTGGCAACAGCTTCTGTCAGTAATTGCAAGGGGAGTTGCAATGTCTAGTTATTTATTATGACAGCGGTTCCCTTCCCTCTTCACAGGAGGTGATGATCATATGTTTCCTGTGATATCACTGCATTTTTATCTGCACATCTCCATCCCACCCTCCTATAACTACTCTGCCAAAGTGGAAAAAGAGCACAGAGAAAACAAAATAAAAGAGGAGTCATTGGTCATGCATCAACATGAGTAAAGGGAATATGTCCTTGTCACTGCCAAAGAGTCAGCGGTTTGAAAGTGAAAATGAGATTTTGGGCTCACCCAAACTGCTCGTGTTGTAAATAGTTATTCTCGCCTTGTGCAAACATGCTTACACCTAAAGCCTCATATAGTGGCTTCTCCTTAATGATACCATATGTGTCTAAAAAGGGAGCCTGTCATAACTTCCTCAGATAGGGGTAGGGGAAAAAAAGAAAAAGCTACCACGCAACACACATGAAGACATGTGATTAAAGATGCAACGATTATAGATGTTCACTGAGTAATAATCACGGTTTCATGATTATCATGATTAATTATAAAACCACACAGACATTCATTACAGATTTTGATGTGTTATTGTCATCAACTGTCGTCCATGCCTATGCATTCATTTTCAATAATCTATTGTATGCTGTGTTAATAACTACAACTCCTGTTTTACATTTGCTAAGGTCCTGAGTTCAATCCCGGGCTTGGGATCTTTCTGTGTGGAGTTTGCATGTTCTCCCTGTGACTGCGTGGGTTCCCTCCGGGTACTCCGACTTCCTCCCACCTCCAAAGACATGCACCTGGGGATAGGTTGATTGGCAACACTGAATTGGCCCTAGCGTGTGAATGTGAGTGTGAATGTTGTCTGTCTATCTGTGTTGGCCCTGCGATGAGGTGGCGACTTGTCCAGGGTGTACCCCGCCTTCCGCCCGACTGCAGCTGAGATAGGCTCCAGCACCCCCCATGACCCCGAAAGGGACAAGCGGTAGAAAATGGATGGATGGATATTAACTTAAAATGCCTATAATTTATTTAACACAGACAGGAAGAAGCAATCTTACGTTAAATGGTCACTGATTGAAGTGCTTGGCAGGAGTACCTGTTGCTGTTTGTTTACACTGACCTGACTCAAGGTTACGCAACCAACTGTACATTTAAATTTAACTCAGTTCTTCATGAAGTAACTTGCCACTAACACAATTTACCTCAGTTATCATGTCTTACTTTTACTTTGGAATGTAAAGCTGTACCATATTTGACGTATTAGACCTTTAAGCCGCAAATTTCCTTTGCCGGGTTTTGCAAATGGGTGAGCCTGCGCCTGAAAAGCCCTTTTCCACCACAGGAACTTTCTCAGAAACCTTCCCATTTACCCAGGTAAATAAAGTTCCTCCTGTGTTTCCACCAAAAACTATTAGAGTAGATTTAGTTCTTTAGGAACTATTTCAAGTTCCTGCCAGCTCTAGGTGGGACTTTTGGAAGGTTCCTGGAACTTTCAAGGGGGTGGGCTGTGCTTTCCACCGCTGATTTTTCGAACACAGGACTGCCATTACAGAGTATGCGAGGACGACTTGTTTAATTCCCATTCCTTGTGTATTTTAGTAACAACAAACTTGACAACGGAGAGAAAGAAAAAACAAAAGGAACTTTAGACTTTCAGGAACTTTTGTGGGGCATCTGTGGAATGTTTTGTGGATCAGTGGAACTATCTTGCAGTATTTTTACTCAGCCGTAGTCTTTAAACTATATAGAGTTTAGGGTTGTTTATTACTTTTACGAACTTCATTTTGGTACGTGAAGCTACAAGACATGGACGGAATCTTTTAAACGTATTTATAGAGGAGTAGTATGAAATATTCAGCCAGACCTCAGCTGCTTACTACTCGGAGACTTTGTTAAATAAATGTGAAATAAAGGAGGCAGTAAACGAAGGTAAATAACAGCAAATGTTCACTTTTTACTGTTACATGCTGTGAAAATAGTCAGTCACATGCTACTTGTGTAGTTATTAGCCTCAACCCGAGCAAACCGAATGCTAATGCTAAGAAGCTAACGCTAAATTATCTCGGCGTGAGATAAACACTAACATTTATTATTTGTTTTATTAACAACAATTCGGTACACTTTGTGTTCCAATCATATTGTTTTGTATGTTATTGCTTTGTATTTCATTCACTTCCATGTTAGTAAAATAAATATTACCTAATATTGTCTGTTTATTCACATGGTATCAGTGTAGAAATATAGTAAACCACTCCTACATACATCATCAGCCTGATTTGTATGAACTAGCCTGAACTGTGCAATGCGGTGGAAACACAAACCACACACTTCTACAGGAACCTAAAGATGCAGGAACTAGAGGTTCCTGATATTTTGGTGGAAAATGACTCATTAGTCATTTTTTAAGTATACAAAATGTGCCGACGCTACTGACTTCAGTTCGCTGCTTTGCCCTGCTGCCAATTTTGAGCTAATGCAGTAAACTAACATGTGTCTCGATAGGTGCGTGTAAGCCAGGGGTATCAAACTCATCAGGGGCCATATGGAGAAAATCTACTCCCAAGTGGGCCGGACTGGTTAAATCACGGCACGATAACTTAAAAATAAAGACAACTTCAGATTGTTTTCTTTGTTAAAAAATAGAACAAGCATTCTGAAAATGTACAAATCATAATGTTGTTGGGTTTTTTTTACACTTACATGTCGCGGTTAATAGTATTCTACCTTTATCTGTCGATATTTATACTTTCTGAATAAATTATGTGATACTGTTCATCAGTCAACTCATTTGTGTTAATTAATTAGCCTTAAACCACAGGTCCATCACCCGACTGGCAAAAACAATAGTCCAGGATATCACTCACCCACTACACCAATACATCATCCCACTACCATCAGGGCGCAGGTACAGAACTATAACATTCCGGAGGGCCCGCCTCAGGAAAAGCCTTATCCCTGCAGCTATAGCCGCCCTTAACAGCAGGCCCGGCCGACCTGTCTGACAAGCCTGTAAATGTGTGTTGGTCATGTATGATGTCTTTTTGTTATTTTTTGTGATGTGTAATGTCTATTGTTTAAATGTACGGCAGTGACAATGAATTTCCCCAAGGGGACCAATAAATCTAAATCTAATCTAAATCTAATATAATCTAATTTTCAATCTATCAAGATAAAAAAAATGATATCAAAATCAAATTACAGGATGTTATTTATGTAGTTTGATCATTTTCCTTGACTGATGTACTAACGTGTTTTTTTTTTGTTTGTTTTTTTACATATGTAGCATAATCTACAAAAATACAAATAATTGCTATTGCAACATCTAGTGGACACATTTAGAACAGCAGTTTCTTTCATTCAAAAATTTTGGCTCATTTTTATACTTAGCAAATTCATCCCGCGGGCCGGATAAAACCTGTTCGCAGGCCTGATCCGGCCCTCGGGCCTTACGTTTGACATCCCTGGTGTAAGCGCATGCATCGCTGGTTTGTTTTCGTTCCGTGCAGGTTGTGCCAAAAATAGTGTCCCTGCAAAATGTCTGTTTATAAGAAATGAGGAGGACTGAAAGGCATGGTGTAGTGGAGCCTTTGCGATTACATAACCGTGACGATTTTAATGGTTAATAGTAAAAATTGGTTACCTTTTGCATTCCTAAATATTATACCTAATTATTCCAAATATGACAATACCCATAGAACATGCCACATGGGACCTGCTAGCTGGGAAGTTCCCCTAAAGAGCCGTTACAGTTACGAAGGAGCCAGATGTCCTCAACCACAAAGTTCATCGGGGATATGCAAGGGATGTTAAAGATGCTCTCCATCAAAACAAATCTGTGTGTATTAAACTTGCAACTACCAATAAAGGGGGATGTAGGTGAAAAGAGCAACTTAGCTTGGTAAGATTAAAAACTGTTTGAAGTCAAAAATAGAAGGGCTCTTATTTAAGCGCGGAACCACGAGTTCATCTACGCTCATGAGAAGATGAGAGCGCATTTTAGTGTAAAAAGAGAGCTGGGTGGAGGTTACAGGGTTCGCATGTGGAGAGGGGAGGGCGCCGGAGGGAGTTGTTGTTGCTGTGTGGGCCTGGGGGTCAATGAGTTCAATGAACACGAGGCTCCATGCAAACAGGTCAGTTGAAGCATCACATGTAATGTACTACTTTCTGACTCAACCCCGCTTCTCTGCCTGACTTTTATGTCGGTGAAGGATATCCTGCAAACGCAGGACGGAGAGAGTGAGTTACACGCAATATTCAAAATGTCGCTACTTATTTGAGTCAAAAAAATGTCCCTGCCTCAAGTGTGGATGCCAACAGGAAATGAGTGTTGCAGACGTACTCGCTCACAAGCAAGCACCAAGTAGTCAGTGAGCTAAGGTAATATGCAAATGTCTACACCCTCTGATTAGTTTTAACAATGGATCATGGGCTGCATGACTGGTCCCCGGGAAGAGGCATTCTCTCCTTAGCCTGGGATAATCCTCGTCTGAGACAGACCTCACCTCAGCCCAAAGAGAACAAAAGACATCCCCAGCCTCACTAATTCAGGCGGAGCCCCTGTCACACACATTGTTCCTTAAAAGCCCCGACCCAAGGTGGCCTGGATGTCTCATTGTCGCCGCACGTCTTTTGTAAAATTGCGTCGCTACGGCCCTCACTCCGGATCCACATTAAAGCAGTCAGGATACCTGAGGCTGCATGACACATCATCTGAATGTGGGGCATTGGCAAATTGATTAACCTCTTCCTGCACATTCCCAAGGCCAGATTAGGAAGGCCTGAAAGTGAGAAATGTTTGAGAAACAACCTCGAGTGAGTAATATGAGCTATGACCCATACAATAGTAGTCATATAATACTGCTACTGCATACAAAAGACCTCACAGCGTCGCTCGATATGTTACTCTCTCTGCCGTGCACTAATAAAAGAGGTGGCGTTTGTGTAAATTAGCAAGAGTATGCAAAAACTGGAGTGCACAATAAAACTTCACAATGCTTTGTGGAGTTTTGCTGCGTGGACCACAAACAATAACATCTGTTCAGTATTCTCTAGCAGTGGTACCTGTAGGTGTGAATTAGGGATGGGCGATATGGCCTGAAATTTGTATTGTGATATATATTGCAGCCTCCTGCGATAACGATATATACTGTATATATCACAATATATTATTCGGCATGTAAATGATACTAGAACCATTTCAAAACGGGTTAGAGAGACTCCTAATTTGGCTGCTGACATATGCGGTAACATCATTTGCACTTATATTATTTCATCAAAACTGTTACTAATCTACTTGCTAATTTACATAGCTGGTAATGTACTGTTGTCACATGGTTATATCTACACTTGTGTTAAAATGTAATAAACACTTATTATTATGTTGTTTGCCTACTTTTCGTAGCCAAACAATTTTAAGCAATACTACAAATAGGGTATCAATTTAATAATACCAAGTAATGGACTAGTGTTGATACCGATACCTAAAATGTTCAATATCATTGAATGACTCCATTTTTGATCAGAATTATAATCCCACAAAAATAGGATGGTGATGTCTCGATATCAATTAAAATATTACTATTATTTCCCTATTTCCTTTTCTTACACACATAATGCATAATAAAGTCAATAATGCAACATGATTTTAAAAACGATAAAACTACTTTTGGCTCCTATTTCATAAGTTTGAGAACAATAACAAAACTGACAAAAAAACGATTTTCTGATACCAAAAAAATATCAATCTAATTACCGGTACTGTAGTATCGACCATTAACTACTAGACTTGGAACCATTCCAGTTAGCATCGATCTGCCCACCCTTGTTGACATTCGAAAGCTTGACTATGCTCTTGTGTAGTATAGCATGTTTAGCTATTATTTGCCCAACAGTCCCTCTGTGATAATGATATATGTAAATTGTATACCGTCATGGAGGCAAGGATTAGTGATTTAGAAGCTGCACTGTGAAGGGACATTAGCCGCAAACGAGAACACAAACATTGCGCTGAGGACGCCTTTGTTCGCTTGTCGCTGTCAAATTTGCGGGAAACAGCTAGAATGTGTCACCAACAAGCATTATCACGATACAATGATAGTATTAAAATCTCTATATATATATTGTCTACAGTATATCGTGCAACTGTAGTGTGAATACTGTTTGCTTATTTTATGACCACCCTTGAGACATGGCAGAAAGTTTGCAAGTCATTTCTCTTACTTTCACAACCTGAATACAAAACATACTTTCTAATTGTTCTTTTCCAGGAATCTTGACAAAACATTTCCATCTTGGTGGAGGTCTATGCCAAGCTCTAAGGACATTTGTTTTTTTAATTTGTATAGAAATGTAAATAAAGTGTTTTGTTTTTTTATAGGTGAGTTTACTACCACAGGGAAACCTCTGAAAATAGTTTGTCACAAAACTGTAATGGCATCACTGCAAAATAATAAATATAAGCAGAATGAAATATCTGAAATTAATGTAAAAAATACTTTGACTGACAATACAATGTTTTCCTCTACACAAATGCATACACAAATCTGGGCTATATTGATTAATATGAGTAGGGCTGCAACATCAGCTACCCAGAGGAAACAGTTTTTCATTTTCATAAAAAGTGCACTTTCAGTGTGGATGACATGCATTTATAAGAATAAAATAATGAAGGTTATGGCTTGCAGAAGATTGTTTATTTTCCTTAAAAATGCACATTAAGGCTATACAGTGTGTTTGATTCGATTATTGGATTAATCGAACAAACTATTCTAATCCATGGATTACTCGATTACTAAAGTTAGCAAAACAATCTGCCAAAAACAGAACAAAAGGGACTCTTCAAACTGCTTGAAATTAAAATGGTCAAAAATGAAATATTTCATGCATTTACCCGATAATCTTGCTTAAGATTTTGTTTTTGCAATGCCTAGCTTTAGTGTGCATCCTTGACATATTTATTTCCTATCATTATGTACTTGTTATCACATTTACCACATTATGTTGCAAAACTGTAATATGAGGCTCCTATGTCAAAATACCATTTGTCATTACAATCAATCCCCAGAAGCATCACACAAATTGACCCTCAATACCGTTCTATTTTCACCTAATATCTATGTTACAAAAAAGAAGCCTGAGACCCCACCTACTGGACCTCCTCAAAACAATCTCATTGACACAGCTGCTGTTCCTTGTGCAGCCAAGCATGATGCTGGCAGTAACGGTCACAGGACAAGTAAACAAACAAGGTCCCGGTCTGCAGGTGCAGCCTGCACAGCGAAAGTGGATGCACGTGCACATGCATGGTCCAGATGTACAGCACCAGACCAGAATGCAAATAGGACAGAGGATTCACCGAAGTAAGGCACTAGTAGAGATCAGCAGTGCACTTAAATACCGGTATAATAATGTTTAATATTATTAGAAAATTACATATAATATACCTTAGTGTATGGTCCATGGGTATCGAACTTGTGACCCTCCTTTAAACAGACTGATTGTAAACCTTTATCATCACTAATATCACAAGTCATTTTAATGCCTTACTTATTTTAATGCCTTATTCAACCTGTTTTGCACCACGGACCGGTTTAATGTAGGCATTATTTTCAGGGACCGGCTTTCCACTTGTGCCAGATGGATAAAGCAAAAATAAGTGCATGAAAAATACAACTCACTATAACGCTGAATTAGTGGGAGCCCTGGGCTTGTTTCTTTGCAATGAGATCCCAAGCAGGTTACCATCAACCTGCTGGGGATTGCAGATGGGAATCAGTCCTTGACTCCAATATATATATATTATATAAGTTAAAGTTAAAGTACCAATGATTGTCACACAAACACTAGGTGTGGCTATGTTCATTAATGTGGATTGTATTATGTCACAAAGTTATAACAAATGGCAACTTCCTATGGGGAGTTTTATTGTACATCTATAAACAAGCTTATTGGTGTGTCTAGTGGGACAAGGAAAAGTTAAGTCGGAGAAAATGCAGTCGTTTAAAATTAATTTAATGTTTCTCTGCGGCCCGTATAAAAATGCGTCACGGGCCAATACCGGTCCCTGGACCGGTGGTTGGGGACCACTGCCTTACATGACGTGAATAAGACCGCTAACAACGTACTGATTTTACTGTCAAAGGATGAGCCACTTCCTAACAAAGTGACTTCCTGTTCTTACCCCCCGGTTTCTCTCCTTTGACCCAAAAAGTGGTTTAGCAAAGCACAAAACGAACATGCTCACAGACGAAGACGAAGATGTGTTTCAGACTGAGTGCAAGATGCAAAGTACTTCATGACTGGGCGACCTACTTCAACCACCTCATCAAAGTGGAAGGAGAGACGATGGAAAGTGATAACAAGTGGGGGAAAATGAAATTGATATTTGGGGAATTTTTGCGTGGCAATGACCTAGTAAAAGTATTTGGCGATGGATGATTTGACTCAGTTAACAGAAAAGTTAACAGAAAATCGTGTTATAGACACCCCAATCCTAGGCTTCAGAGATACTCAAATTAGCAGTCATCTCTGGCTTCTCTTACCACTCATGCACTTTTTGGTTTTGCATAATGGTTTAAGGTCCTTTTTGTCTGCGTGTGGGGGTATTATTATCCTGGGCAGGCTCGCGGGGACAATGCCAAGGCGCACATGCCAAGGATTCCACATAATCGCACATGGGTATACAGCAGACTGGATGCAGGCCTGTGAGTCAGCTGAGAGCTCCCCTCCTTCCCTCCAGCCAGAAACTTTCTTATAAAAAAAACCCACCAGCCCCCAAGCCCCCATGGGGTTACTTTAAACTCTCAGCGGGCCTCTTAAGTTCCCAGGCGGGCCTCTTCTTTCTCAACCTTGTGATTCCCAAGACAATTGGCTGACAGTTATTCATGGTGCAACATTGTATCCACATGTCTCTCATCCAGACCGTGTCCCTGAATGTCCCGGGTAAAAATAAAAATGTGCACATAAAAAAAAAAGCTCAACTAAGTAGCTGTTCAAAATAACTGAAGTCATATTTTTTAACAACATTTTACCTTTAGTGGATACATTACAGATGATTTTATTCTGGTGTCTGGATAAAAGCAGCAGGTTTTTGCATCACACACATATTCCTGCTTCAACTAAAACAGTGGTTCTCAAACTTTTTTTTCTAAATACCACCTCAGGAAACAAGTTGCCACCATAACGACCGACATTAAATTACAATAGAGAAGTAGGCCCAAGTATTCATTTTAAAAAATCTAGAGGTTTTATTTGACAATTATATTTGATATTTTTGGCCACTGTAACATTGCACACAGTTTGAACAGTAACACTTTGTTTGAATATAAGAAAATAAAACATTCTCAAACTCGTCAAGCTCAGAACAACGGCACACTTCTCCACTTCACAATAACAGCTAAATAAAGGTTTCAAAAATGCACTTTACACAAGCACAATGTACTTAAAGTATTGCTTTTAATTTGAATATTTTTTCTGTAAAGCACTTTGAATTGCCTTGTGTACGAATTGTGCACTATAAATAAAATTGTCTTGCCTTACATTTACAAAATGACTATGCTTTTATTTAAAATACTGGTGAATATTGTCTAAAGATTAAGGATGGTCAAAATATTTTATTAAATTGTATATATGACACAAAGAGCACACACTAGGGTGGTAAAATAAGTCTAAAATGTAAAAAACTACATTATTTTTCTTTTTACGGAAAAACTGATTTTTTTTTATATATATTGTTGTTCCGCCCGAGTGCAACTGGGATAGGTTCCAGCACCTCCCGCAAACCCGAGAAAGACAAGCGGCAGAAATGGATGGATAGATGGATATATATTAGTGGAATAAAGCCCTCCCGTATAGGGGCCTTCTCTGTTGGCATCTTGAGATAACACTACGGTTTGAGAGGGAATACAAAGTGAAAAGCAGGCAGACAGGAAACTTTGAAGGCAGCAGCATCGCCCTCGTCCTTTCCTCCACCCACCTGAGGTCGTTAATAGGCGGAGCTATTGGATCAAAGTCAAATCCTTCCACCGTGAGGTCATTGGCTGCCCTCTATCTGCCATTACGTTAACGGGTGCTCACACACATGCAGATTCTTAAATATCCGCCATGAAATGAGGGAAAGAATAACATTAGAAATGTTTAAATGGAACAAAATGACTCCATACAGCATGAAATTCACAACAATTTGTGGTTCTTCCCCCTCTCCTTTTTCCAAGTGGCAGCCTCGTGTTTTTGCCGGGCGGGGATGTTAACACATGGCACTGTTTTCCATCTACTTGCCAGGAAATGCGTCACAGTTCATTGTGGGGGGGGGGATTTTTTTTAACAGGAAAGTGTAAAAATAACCATTAGCCAGCAGTTCCAACGCCCACAATAGAGTGGTTGAAGGAGAGATCTGTTGATTTATTAATAATGGTCGCCTAAAGTATTGTTCTTTTGTGAGATACGATGGCGGAAAAAAGAAAAAAAAATCAATAAAAAAGGTCCAAGTTCAACTACTTGGATTTTGATCTCCTTTAAGTCCCAAAAGAATGTGATGAAGGCTTTGGCAATAATAAAAATGTACTACTGTAAGACTTTGATGAGAATAATTTAATATTCCTACCATGCCATCATGTTTGAATGTGTTCTATAAAACTAAAAAGTGCAGCATGCTGCGGTCAGAATATAAAACATATTTAAGTCATGGGGTCATCATGCATGCAAGCAGTTATGGGCAAGCTACTTAGAAAAAGTAGTAAGCTAAACTGCAAGTTGCTCTCGATTAAATGTAGCTAAGCTACAGGTGAAGAACTGTAGCAAGCTACACTACAAGCTACACGAAGTGAAGTGTAGGATACTTCTCTTGTTGCCTTATTTGTATTTGACTTTATTAAATGTATTTATATTATCATTTGGTGCAGCCGGGCCGGAGCAGGAGAGGATAGAAAGAGAAAAAAAAGGAAGGCAGAGGGGGAAATTGTGGGGACAAGAGGGGTATAAGACAGAGAGACAAAAACAACAACAACAACAACAACAACAGAGCAACATCAGCAAATACGATATGTACAAATATGATGGTAAAAGTGATTGCAAAGAAGCAGTTAGCGAAATAAATAATAATACAGAAATGACAATGAGCATTATTACACTACAAATGGAGCAATACAAATACCAATAGTAATAGCGCTATTGATAATGAACAATACCAATAATTTACCTCTAATATCAACATTATAGTTGTTCAAATGCAACAATACATATATGTAACGATAACTAGAGATACAAAAGAATGCAGAAAAATGGAGGGGAAGAAAGAGAAGCAACCTATATTAATCTTGTAGATTGTTATAGCAGCTATAGGTTAAGCTTTGTCAGTGTGCCATGTGTTACCCAGTTTAGCCTCGGGTAACAACGTTAATTTATGTTTGATGAAAGATGAGTGTATGTTTGTACAGTGAATGTATATGTACAGTATGTGTATATGTATGTTTGTACAATGAACGTGCGTGTGAATGTACGAACTTTGAGATTGTAGGTATGTACTGTATTTGTGTATGTATGTGGGAGCGTAGGTACTTATGTATGTATGTATGTATGAATAACGGTGTGTATGTGAGTATATGTGTATCTGTATGTACAATATATAATGACTCCCAGTGTGTGTGGGAGCCAGAGTACGGTCCCAGCCACCCAGAGAGCCCAACTAGGGATGTCCCGATCCTATATTTGGATCGGATTGGCCGCCGATATTTGCAAAAAAATGCGTATCGGCAAGGCATGGGAAAATGCCGATCCAGATCCAGTAAAAAAAAAAAAAAACTCCGCTCAGTGTTTTCCAACGCACCGATTTAAATAGTACATTCCACTTTTCTGCTGCTCCCTAATTTCCGTTCCGCATTTTCCAGCACACCTTCAACACATCCACAGGTCTGTGGATTCTCACGCAGTTGCTTTTAGCTGCTGGCATTACACGACAGGCTCTTCTCACTCTTTTCTGTGTCTGTGCTTCTCACAGACAGCAAGCGCACCTTCTTACACACGTCACATACTGTCACGTCATATGTCACATACGTATACGTCCTCCCCGAGCAGAGAGGTCGCAGCATGGCTAACGTTAGCTGTGATGCTAGCGCAGCCGTGTGACCAACGTTCTCTCTAAGGTGCACGCTTGTGCAATTGCGCACTGTTTAAACGTCCTCTGCGCATAGCAATTATATGCCACGCACAAAATCAAATAAAAAAATAAGCGCATAACAATTTTCGACACACGGACACGACAGAGAAAACAGTTTTCGTTATCATTGTTCAAATATTATAACGTCTGTCGAGACGCTTATCTCTGTTCGGTGCCACACGCCCACACCATCAAAATGCCGAGGCAAAAATTTCCAGATCAACACCGTATGAAAAAAATTGTGATTTTTTTAGTTGTGATTTACTTCTCTGCATGAAAGTTTAAAAGTAGCATATATTAATGCAGTATGAAGAAGAATGTTTTAATGTAGACATGCAAGCCTTGAAAGAAAATGTTGAAAATCAAGACTACATTTCCTGCAAATGGATGCATTTCTACCCTATATTTTAACTTTAGATTTATTCTCATATCAAACTCTTTTGGCTGTCTTTTTGACACTTACATCCGGCACCCCCCTCCACACCCTGGATTATAAATAATGTAAATAATTCAATGTGATTATCTTGTGTGATGACTGTATTATGATGATAGTATATATCTGATAGTATATATCTGTATCATGAATCAATTTAAGTGGACCCCGACTTAAACAAGTTGAAAAACTTATTCGGGTGTTACCATTTAGTGGTCAATTGTACGGAATATGTACTTCACTGTGCAACCTACTAATAAAAGTCTCAATCAATCAATCAAAACACATAGAATCATCATACTGCTGTGATTATATGCATCAAGTGTTCATTCAAGGCTAAGGCAAAATATCGAGATATATATCGTGTATCGCAATATGGCCTTAAAATATCGCAATATTAAAAAAAGGCCATATCGCCCAGCCCTTGTTTCAATGATGCCATTTCTGTTTGTCATGTATAATTTTGTCTATTTTGTGTTTATCCTTGAATAAACAGGTCAGTTTCTTGTTACCAACCATTGTGTATTATTCAAACTCACCTAATTCAGCTGGCTAGTTGTTATCAAGAGTACTAAAACCCTTTTCAACATGTTTCTGCCAACTAAGTAGGCTAAATAACTTTAAACTTTAATACATGCTCGGATAGGCCATTATCGGTCAGTATCGGTATCGGTCAGTATCGGTATCGGATCGGATGTGCAAAAACCTGGATCGGGACATCCCTAAGCCCAACCCACAAACAGCAGGTGTAGCGCCCAGGAAACCAGGGACCACCGGCCCCACGCAGCCAGGCCGGCCAGCGACAGGATCCCTAGAGCCCGGCCCACCATACAGACAGACGCGCCCGGCAGCAAGGGACAGCCAGCCCTCAAGCCAGCGAGAGACCACAATCCACACGGGCAGAAAGGCGGGACGCCCCGCCCGGGGAGCCCAGAGACTCCCCGCAACCGAACGGGAAGACCGCCCCTGCCCCACCAGCAACCGGGCCCCCACGAGCCCACCCTCCACCCCCGCCGCGGCCCGCCCGGGCCACCCCACCCAAGTCAGCCGCCGCAGAACCACCCAGCACGGGGCCACGGGAACCACCCAGCCCACCCGCAGGGACCCCAACGATGGAGACGGAACAACCAGCATCTGCCTTGTTGAATTCCCCCCCCTGAGGGAGTGGGAAAAAAAAAAAAAAAAAAAAAAAAAAAAAAAAAAAAAAAAAAAAAAAAAATAATAATAATCCATCCATCCATTTTCTACCGCTTATTCCCTTTTGGGGTCGCGGGGGGCGCTGGAGCCTATCTCAGCTACAATCGGGCGGAAGGCGGGGTACACCCTGGACAAGTATATAATAATTATTATTATTATTATTATTATTATTATATATTTTTTTTTTAAAGAATTAAAAGAAGATCACAGACATGCTGACACACAAGGTCACTACCCCAGCAGCTGGCCGACTTGCAGCACCTCGGAATACCTTGCAGCACCAAGCTACCACAATAGACGCGGGGACTAGACCCAGCAGGCCCCGGAAGGCATGGATGGTGGTACCCAGGAGCTCCAGACACGCAGCCTGGATGCAGTAGCCTGAGGTCTATTACTATTAACTATCCATCATTTAGTTGGGGACACCCTACAACTACCTCTAAGGGTTCGCGCACCCCACCGTCTGTATTTATGTGACAAAAAAAAACCCAAAACAATGACTAGTGTGTTGTTTGGGAACAGTTGGTAAAGGTCTTGTGCAGTAAAACTTTTCATGAACTCAACTCACTTTAATGTGTGTTCCTAAATTTGTGTTCTCGTCTTAAATAAAGAGAGCAGTTATGATTTGGGTTCACAGAGTAAACAACTAAAAACGAAGGTTTTGGGCATTGTTTTCTCCAAACGCATACATTTGTGTACATATGGCCAAGGACACGCAATATTACGGGTTTCCTGAACGTCGACTTCATCACTAAAGGAAAAATCTAATCTGCGGGAGATAATTCCTCTGCCATTCCCAACTATGTTTTTTTTGAGTGGTCAGCTTGAAGCGTCCCTCTGTCTCTGACTCCCTCGTCGTCATGTGACATGAGTGTATGTCTTATGATTTTGCTTCCTGGTGTCGATGACCCGCCTTATCTTGGCTCTCATTGGCCAGGCCGTAATGTTTCGCCCTAACCTTAGCCAATTGTGACTCATCATACGAACACCAACCAATCAGCATGGATTTTCACCGTATGTATGGATGTTCTCATTTATCTAGTTCAAGGTATTTTCGCCATAATTTTTTTGGCTTATATTCGCAGTCCATTTTCTCTCTTTGTAGCTTGTAGCTTTGATGTATGCTACCTAGCTACATGGGTCTAAAAGTAGCTAAACTACCGTCAAGCTACTAGAAAATGTAGTTAAGCTACGTAGCTTAGCTATATTTAGTTTGTTACTGCCCATCACTACATGCAAGTAAGGTCATATAAAGCTGGATTTAAGGACCAAAATTATGTTGTTAATGAAATTCGTCATGAATATCTATGCATTAATCACGCAAAAAATTAGGAAAATAGCATGTTAATTGTTTAAAGGCCTTTCATTGTATAATATTTTTTTTACGGTTTTGTAAATAAGTCACAGTTACACTCGTTTATTTCAATATAGTAATACTCGCTGAGAGTGAGTCAATCAGTCGCCACAATACTGCACAGCTCTGAGTGTTTTGGTCTCATCTAGTGGCCAATACTACTGTAAAACTCAGGGTTTCTACAACTATCAGCAAATCTAATTTAATACCATTTTTAATGCAACTTAAAAAAAATTAATGCCCATGTTCGACCTCATAGACAATTTGTAAGCTTTTGACAGTGATAATCTTGAATAGTTGAAAAGTTTATATTAACTGTTACTATCTAGTGAATTACAAATGGCTTGCAAGAACGTTTCATCTGATCATTTATTTGTATTTATTTATTTTTCTGCAGTAGCATCCAGTGTTCTGATTTGTGCACAGACTTAGACAATACCCAATTAAAAGGTTCCGCCTTTCAAACATCACACTGTACCTTCAGTCAAAATTATTTAAGGAGAACTGCAATTAGGCCCTCTAAATAAACATCCAATTCTGTATTAGTTGATCAATATAATACACCCTAAAGTCATTTTTAAAATGTTATCTCTTTAAAATATGCTGTAAGTAATGCATATTCTCTGAAAGTATGACTTATAATAGCCACAAGCTGGAAGATACATTTTTTTATTCAGGATACAATTGAAAAAAAAAAAAAAAAAACAGTTAAAAGGTTTACTGGAATAATAAATGAACATCATACTAGAAATGCAAATGATTCATGTGTTGGAAAATGGATGATTGATTTGAACATTTAAGAAAAAGACATGTCATGGACTGATATTTGAAAAATGCCAATAAGATGCATTAAAAATAAACTGAGTCAATTTAACATCTTGAATAGATTGTGCCCAAAAAAGTTCATGATGTCTTCTTATTCATATACTTTTCAAATGTTCTTGTAATCAGACATTATTTTCGGTATATTAGATGGCCACGCCTATGAGAACAGCTGATTGGCAACACCAGGTGACCCTTCTGAACATGACAGTTGTAACAATTGCAAATATTGGGTCTCTAGAGCCGTTTGATTTTGCCATCCAGCACAGTAGCCGCTATGGAGGCAGCCCTTTTCTTGATTTCAGACCTTACAAAACCTTGTGTATCCAGTTTGAAAGCCAGAGAAGAAAAGAAGCACACACAGACGTAGCAATTTATCGATGGCCGCAACGTTCTTAAGTTCATTTTCATTCATCGTTTGATTGATTGACGTATTTACAATTAGCCAAGTCCTACAATTGTATTATATTTTTAATGCCTCTGGACATGGCATTGAATGTTTTTTTTTGCCATTTAAGGTCTTCATTTTCGCAAAAAACATTTAATGACGTTTAATGCTTTTTTTTGCCCTGCGGAAACCCTACAATTTATATTTTTATAGTAGTTGTGGTTTTTTTGCTTGAAAATGCATTATTTAAGCTAACATTTTGTAGAATATGACTTTTTTGACTGTTCATGGGTAGAGTATGATTGGGCAGGTTGACCAAAAAAATACCAAAGAAAGTTTGGTTATCTTTCGCCCCACTTTTCGTCTGAATTGGTTTTCCACTAAAATTTTGCCCCAGGTTTCGTATACCGGTACTATCTGTTTTTGTACGGCCAAACCTTGTGCATACGACTGCAAAATTAGCCACTATGTAATCAAGGAAAGTGGCAATTGCCAGCACTTTGACAAAGAAAGACTATTCATTTGACTATTCATTTCAAGAGAAACATCGTAGTGAAGTACAAAGGTAAAATGGAGTAATACTACATCAATGGGGATCACTGAAGTCAAGCTTGAGTAAAAAGGCCCCGTTCAAAGGCCACAGGAGGAAGTGACGCAGTAAAGAGTAGCCATCCCTTTCTCTTGGAGCTGTAGCATCCGCTGAGGAAACTCTAGAAGACACGGGACGCGAGGATATGAGCACACAGCTCAGGAATGGAGGATGTTTGACGTTCTTCCCAGCATCCCCTTCTACACACGACTCACCAAACACTGATTGAACTCTTTGTGTCACCTCCTGTTATTGTCGACGGGAGCTCTATTGATATATCTTCTGCATTTACACTTAAATTTGCCTTTATATTAACAGAGCTTTACCACACAAGCCCTCATTCAGATGTGTTAACAATTAAAATTATATTTGCAAAGGCATTTCCTGACATAGCCCCAAAAATGGAAATGCTGCAAAGATCTAACATAAGGTTTAATTTGACCCTATTTCAGTCATTTCTTTATATACTTATCCAATGTTGGGTTCAACTGTTTGTTTTTGAGGATGTCTGTGCATCGTGTGCCAACATTTCCAAACTTTTGGGACAAATATTATCTCAATATTTGCATGTGTATGGTGACACTGGGTGTATTGTTTCTTCTTTAGAAAAACACAAGTTTAGAGCACTTTGCTGAATATAACTGGAGTGTTATATAAAGCAAAGGATTGCCTCTTTTATGTTGTCACATAATCCCTATTCAATAAAAAAAACATATGATTGAGGTAAGTGTTGCTTGACCGACAAAATAATCAAATGTTTAAATCCTCAAAAGGTGACTCAGACAAAAACCATGGAATTATTAATGTTTAACTCATGTGCACACTGAGAATAACAAAAACAACATTATCCATGTGTGGTGAAAGGTTGCTAAATTGAGAACAATTAGGCTCTCTGTCGTGTTTGACCACATCACATCTCAGTGGAAGTGGTTGCTGTGGCAACATAGCCTGAGATTAACAATTTTGCCTTGTAATAAGTCACAAAAGGGTGCAAACTTGTTTCTGATCTACTGAAATACTATACACCCTTCAGATAGGGGTTTTCCAAGAAAGACGAAACAGTGTTATTATTTGAGGAGTGTTTGCTCAGGATAATTTAGCTTTTTTCAAACTAATGAATAATATAATATAATCCAAAACCACAAATTAACTCATGTGATTAATCACAAAAAATATTACATGAATCATTTATGTACGCAGATTAATCACACAATTTATTCTGACTGCAAATGTTCCTTTATCTTACCTGCGGATGGTTACCTGAAAGTTGGAGCAGGTTGTTATATGGTCAGTGATCTGGTCAACGCATACACCTGTGCAAAGATGAGTGAAAAGACGCCAACTGATGTGCTCGCTGGCAAATTTCACTTCAAAATAAACCCTGACGGTACTTTATATAACACTGTTACCATGTTTTGAGCAAATAAATGATGTACTATCAAGTAAAACATTAAAAAAATAGCTGTTATTCTGACAATAAAACTGCATTTGTGTATAAATTCCGTTTTTTAAAGTTAAATCTGTATTTTGCAAGCAAGTAAAAACCTGTGATTACTCATGATTAATAAATCATGAGTAATAAATTTGATTTAAAAAAATCAGCATTTGACAGCACTAAATATCTTATGTTTAAAAATATGTATGTATTGTTAATTTCAATACATATTTATATATAGATACAGTTGCGCTTTAGATTATTCAGCCAAATACACATACAAAAAGATTTACTGTATGTATACATATTTATGTATACACACATATACAGTATATATATATATATATATATATATATATATATATATATATATACACACACACATATATATATACATATATATGCATTATACACATATGCTACTGTATATCCATCCATCCATTTTCTACCGCTTGTCCCTTTCGGGGTCGCGGCGTGTGCTAGACCCTATCCCAGCTGCATTCGGGTACACTCTGGACAAGTGTATTATGTATGTATCATACAACAATTCACAATTTGATTTGATTCCGATTCTTGGTGTGTCGATTCAATTCAGAATACATTTTCGATTCAACACGATTCTCGATTCAAATTGATTCTAGCAATACATTAATGGTATATAAAATATAAAACCTTTTCAAAAGGGGTTACAGGTTGCAAAACTCTCTTGGCTGCTAACGTATGACTTATACATAGCTTTAAAAATGTAAAATTATACATTGGGGCGGCATAGCTCGGTTTGTAGAGTGGCCGTGCCAGCACTTTGAGGGTTGCAGGTTCAATTCCCGCTTCCGCCATCCTAATCGCTGACGTTGTGTCTTTGGGCAAGACACTTTACCCACCTGCTCCCAGTGCCACCCACACTGGTTTAAATGTAACTTAGATATTGGGTTTCACTATGTAAAGCACTTTGAGTCACTAGAGAAAAGCGCTATATAAATATAATTCACTTCACTATACTTTTTTTTAATCGATTTTTGATGATTATGAATCAATTTAAAATCGTATTAAATAGCAATCACGATTCAGATGTGAATCCATTTTTTTCAGCAACCCTAACAATTTACAATGAGCGAGGGGTTGAACAATTTTGCTGCATGTACTGTACAAACATGAACTAATTCAGGGGTTGGGAACCTATGGCTCTACAGCCAGATGTGGCTCTTTTGATGACTGCATCTGGCTCTCAGATAAATCTTAGCTGACATTGCTTAACACGATAAGTAATTAATCATTCCGCTGGTAATCACAGTGTTAAAAATAACGTTCAATTATAAAACATTCTCATGCATTTTAATCCATCCATCCGTTTTCTATCGCACCTGTTCAAGAAGTCGCATTAATGGTAAGAAGTATTATATTTATTATTTGTTAGCTGTAGAATAACAATGTTATTAAAAAGAATAAGAGACTTATTATACTCTAAAAATGTTGGTCTTACTTAAAAATGTTTAATTGTTTAGTTGTATTCAATGTTAAAACATATTATATGGCTCTCACGGAAATACATTTTGAAATATTCGGCTTTCATGGCTCTCTCAGCCAAAAAAATTCCCGACCTCTGATCTAATTATATTAATTTTGTATTCCCATCATCATTCATTCCTTATGCGTGCTTGCTTGCTGTGTTCAATACAGTGACGGGTTAAATGCAGGGAGCATATATTGTGCATACATGCATAAAGCTGTTCGTGTCTTGATGACACAAAAATGAATATATAATATTGACGCTGGCACAAGTCCGATGCCTTGCTCATGGGCACATTAGCACTGCTTATTAAGGGCATTCTCCAATAATTATAGTTCATGTCTATGTTTGGATTCAAGAAATAAGCAGAAAGCAGTGCACTCACCTTCCACCCTGCAGAACTGTTACTGTCTCCTTTATCCTTGAAGTAAGGCACGCTCTTTACCATCCAGTCGTAAATCTGGGAGAGGGTCAGCCTCTTCTCGGGTGAGCTCTCGATGGCCCTGGTGATGAGGTCAGCATATGACATGTTCCCCCAGGCGTTCCGCCGGGACGAGCTGCTCTTCCTCTGGCTGGATCCCCCCAAGGGGGGCACCTGTTGCTGGGGCACCGGCAGCTGCGGGCCTGGCTGATGCAAGTGCGGATGAAGGTGCAGCCCCTCGCGACGATGGAAGTCAGAATGGGACACATACGAGCCGTCCTCCTCGTAATCCTCCTCCAGTAAACCGAGATTGCAGGCGTTTCCCGGCGGCACGGAGGGGCTCGGGGAGGATGTGGTGGAGCTCGCCGGGTCGATGAGCTCCGGCAGCGGCCAGGTGCACGAGCGCGGTCGGGTAAGAGGCTCAAAGTCCGGGTCTACTTGGAGCGGTGGGACCTCGGCCATGTCTGGGTCAAGGCGTCCGTCGGGATCATAGACTCTCACATACACGTGAATAAAAGCTCGCAGACAAGTTACAGTCGGGCAAAGGCGGTCCTTTGAAGTTGTGCTGTGACGTTCACGGCATCCTCAGCCGACTGGTTTCAACTCAAGCCTCGCGCTCTGTGACAAGAGCAGCCGATGATGCCTTCACGTCCTGTCACATGCTCGGTCATCTGCATTCTTCCGCAGCGTGAGGATTCGCGTATGTTTTTTCCCCCCCCAATCATTGTTCATGTCCAATCAAGCGTATTTCTAATAAATAATTCTCACCACCACAAAGTAAGCCTTTTAAAGAAATGCAAGCACACACGCGAAGAGTTTAGCCTTTTTTTTGTACTTTTCAACACAATACTTGGACCCTCCAATTTCACTAAGTTGCTTCCTGGTTTTGATTTCATTGATCTTTCTGTGTGGAGTTTGCATGTTCTACCCGTGCTCCAAAGACATGCACCTGGGGATAGGTTGATTGGCAACACTAAATTGGCCATAGTGTGTGAATGTGAGTGTGAATGTTGTCTGTCTATCTGTGTTGGCCCTGCGATGAGGTGGCGACTTGTCCAGGGTGTACACCGCCTACCGCCCGAATGCAGCTGAGATAGGCTCCAGCAACCCCAAAGGGGACAAGCAGTAGATAATGGATGGATGATCATAAGTAATACGAGAGTCCCGGCAACAATTTTAAAAAGTACATTTCTTGAGCAAACTTGCAATTTTGTTGGTAGTGCCCTCTAGTGGTGTGTTTCAATGAAAACTAGTGCGCACAAACAATATAACGTATGGCAAGGTTCCCCAACCTTTTTTCCACTGGGGGCGGCTTTAATGTATGCATTATTTTCACGGACCAGCTTACGTGTGGCAAATAAAAACAGCAAAAAAATGAGTAGAAAAAATTAACTTTTGTCTACAGTCTGGCACATTAACATTCAATATGTCCATTGTCTCATGTACTACAACAAAGGAGTTTTAATATATATCTGTTAACAAGCTTATTGATGTGTTTAGTGGGACAGCGGTAGTTTATAAATTAATTAATGTTTCTGTGCGGCCTGGTAGCAAATGCGTCACGGACCGGACCGGTGGTTGGGGACCACTGCCGTATGGTACTCAGTATTTCTGAGTCATGAATCGCCACATTATTGTCCACAGTCGTCCAGGTGTACAAACATACCGGTACACCTTTTCCCCCATGCAGTTAGCCAAGTTGCCAACACATCATCACGCCACTCATGAGTGTTTAAGGAAAAGTGAACAAAATGTGGAAGCGGGAGTGTTTTCAAATGTCAAGCTTTCCTTTTTCCACGATTTCTCAGACAACAAATAAAGTCGAGGGTCACCACTAAGAAACTGTATGCTTCATTGTTCAAATGTTCAGGACTTCAAAAGCACTTCCTCGCAAAGGGCACAAGGTTCAAGTTCTATTTAAACATGTACTGTAAACGAGCCGAGGTCCTAGATGCAACAGGCCAACATGAACCTATATCACTGCCTGCCAAAGAAAACACCATTAATCATAATGACGGCCCGATCTCAACAGCTGCCTAAAACATGCCAACGATTCATTCAGCTGTCAACTAATCAGCAAACATGTACCATTAAACTTTTTTTTTTCAGTATGACTGAATTATTTCAACATATTTGACCTGTATTGTATTAATGAATGCAAGCAAGTGATTAATAAATCTTTATGTTTGAACACCAAGTTACTTTACCAAAGTTTTGCATTTTATTAGGGGTATAACGGTTCGTTTTAACATCGATTTGATTCGATTCAGAACTTGTGGTTGCCAATACAGTAACTTTTAGCAAACAAAACTCAACCATTGTAACTGGGAAATAAATACTAGATATTGGACACTTCAGGTGAAGTTTCCTATATTACTGTAATTTCTTGTAAGGGAATTATGTATAAGTTAATAATGGATACAAACAAGCAAGTAAACAATTAATGGCTAATGCATTCACATCCTATTTGGATAGTGTATCCAACACTTTTCTGCTCACATTTTCAGTATTCAATACATGTTCAATAAAACTCTTAATAGTCGATTTACCTGTTAAATAAAGTTCCCCGACCCGCCCATATCTGTTCTCTGCCCTGGTGTCGCCATGAAGGACAGTGTCCCAGTTGTGCTGCAGCATGTATGCCACCTCACCCCTGTTGATGGTGTTGACCCCTGGCTTCCTAATTTACGTGGCCTCCTTGATCTAGCTCTTGTGTTTATTATTCGTTGGCTGCCAGTTGTTAATGTTTCATGTTTTTGTGTTACGGAAGTCGATGCGTCGCCGTAAATGATGGAATTGTAAATGGATTATAATTGTTTAGCGCTTTTCTACCTTTACTTAAAGTGCTTGGTCACTATTTCCACATTCACACACCGATGGCAGAAGCTGCCATGCAGGCGCTAACCCCATCCAATCAGGGGCAAGGGTGAAGTGTCTTGCCGAAGAACACAACTGATGTGACTTGGATGGCAGAAGCTAGGATCGAACCTGGAACCCTCAAGTTCCTGGCAAGGCCGCTGTACCACCTGAGCCACGCTGTCCCCAAACTAGCTTGAAACTTGCTTTGTTGTTACTTCCATTGTGTCCTTTGTGACTTAAATTAGTGTTGTGGCTTTATATTATTGGGTTGTGTCCTTTGTATTTGTTGTGGCTTTTGCAAGTGTGCTGCAGCTTAAAGTTTTTGTGTTGTAATTAATGACCCTGTCATGTGGCATTTGCGTTTGTTATGATCTTTCTCCACCACCGCAGGTATCCGCCATTTTTGTTTTGCTGAGGCCACAGATGGGTCGACAGACTGAACGTTTAATGCCCTTATCATTAAAAGTGCTAAACTTCATAAAAAGTGTGCCGTTCTTAAATCCAATGTTTTCCTTTTTTTAGCATCGATAAAATGAATCAAGTCCCTTTTAAAACGACCCTGGATCGATACCTTTCCAGGATATACCGGTACTTGAAATGTAGGAATATAAATTGATCTATTGATGCATCAATCAATCGTTACACCCCTACAATTTATTATATATTTTGTACAAGAGCATCATTTGACTTTCTGCACAAAAACAAAAGTAGCCTTGCTAATCATAAAGGGGCTTAGGAAATGTAGCACAAATTTAATTAAGATAAACCTTAGCTTCCTTGAGGACATCCTGATTTTGGTTAAAGTAGTCTCTGAACCAGGAGATGTGCTCCTTCTTCTGCTGGACGGTCAGATAGGGGTTTTTGGACAAACCGACTACCACAAGCTCCATGAAGTGACGTACTGGACCTCGCTGGGGGAAGCCCTCCTCTAGGTGCTTCTCAAGAAAGACATGTTCATGGAAGGGGACTCTGGCGTCCTCGTCAAAGCCTGACAAATGAACAAAAGCATTGTAAGTTTTTTTTTTTGCTTCCTCCACATATTCAACAAGAGTACATACAATATCATTTACTTACATGCTTCATTGTCAATTGGGTACTGCCACAATGTGCCCTCTTTGGTCCATTTGATCATTTTGTCAAAGGCATTCTGGGGCATTTGGTTGGCCGCTGAAGACAGTTGTGTAGCGAAATCCACGTCCCACAGCGTTGGACGTGCTAAAAAGCAACATTTACATAGGAGTTGAGAAAATGTAATATTTAAAGTCGTCTTATATCCGAATTATTACGGTAATACTCATATGCGCAAAAACACTGGAACCTCTGAGATTGAACACTATTCATTTCAGTTTTTGCATGAGAAATAATCAGTTAAAGGGTCAAACATTCACCAACTAACAGTGTTTCCATTCATCCATCTCTCTTCTAAAATAAAACATTCCTTGTTGAGTTTGATCCTTCTTTCGTAATACATGTCAAAAAAAGCAAAATGCACAGAGATAGCCTTTGAGGTTCCCTGAACTGAATTCAAATGAGGTCTAGTGATGTCACTTAGCGATTCAAATGATTGAGGATTTTTTGTTCTGTGTGGAGTTTGCATGTTCCCCCCGTGACTGCGTGGGTTCCCTCCGGGTACTCTGGCTTCCTCCCACCGCCAAAAACATGCACCCAGGGATAGGTTGATTGGCAACACTAAATTGGCCCTAGTGTGTTATTGTGAGTGTGAATGTTGTCTGTATATCTGTGTTGGTCCTGTGATGAGGTGGCGACTTATCCAGGGTGTACTCCACCTTCCGCCCGAATGCAGCTGAGATAGCCTCCAGCACCCCCGCGACCCCGAACGGGACAAGCGGTAGAAAATGGATGGATGTGTTATTCTATTTCATGGAATCAAAACAGTGCCAAAATCGTAGTGCGTAAAATACACACTTAGACTCATTTTGCGCTCGTTTTCTGTTTCTCCACACGTGTGGTGTTCCACCCTTTTGGCACTTGGGGTGGCCATTGAATATACGGCATCTTTCTGATTGGTCACTTAAAGTGCCTACTGTATCCATGCAGAGCCAATGAAGGGGAACTGTTACTGTAAAACTGTGTCCCTTCTAAACAAGAGTAGCCGTGAGAGCAGTGGTTCTTAACCTGGGTTCGATCGAACCCTAGGGGTTCGGTGAGTCGGGCTCAGGGGTTCGGCGGACGTCAAAACACACCCGACTCATCGTGTAAATACAAACTTCTCCCTATTACGGATACGGCAACAGCAAAAGTCAGACTGATTTGCAGGTGTGTAATTTGTTGTGAGTTTATGCACTGTGTTGGTTTTGTTGTTTGAACAAGGTGATGTTCATGCACGGTTCATTTTGTGCACCAGTAAAAAAAACATGGTAACACTTTATTATGGGGAACATATTCACCATTAATTAGTTGCTTATTAACACGCAAACACGTAACATATTGGCCCTTAACTAGTCATTATTAAGTACTTATTAATGCCTTATTCGGCATGGCCTTATTATAACCCTAACCCTCTAACCCAGTGGTTCTTAACCTGGGTTGGATCGAACCCTAGGGGTTCGGTGAGTTGGCTTCAGGGGTTCGGCGGAGCCTCCGCCACGGAGGTCAAGACACACCCGACTCATTGTGTAAATAAAAACTTCTCCCTATCGGCGTATTATGGATACCCTCAAACAATGTTTCCTATAATTTTCCATACGTGTGAGCAAACGCAAAAACCCCTTGAGCATTCAGTGGAGCACGTGTGAGCACACCTTTCCCAAACCTGACTAAATAATAAAAATTAAATGTTTTATTATTATAATCAAATGACAGCTGTCATTTCCATGAGATTATTTTCTAACATAAGTGTTTTGGCCCACCTACAATGACAATAACAAAAAATATTATTTTTCATGAGCTGTGTACTAGTATTGTATGTCTGGGTGGAAAACGAAGAAAAGGAACAGACTTTGCTGTGAAAATAAATAAATAATTTTATTTTATCATTTATCATTTAAAATGACATGAGAGTGGCACTTGCCAAGGTGAAGCCACGCATATCTGAACTGGTCTCTCAAAGGCAACAACAGAAGTCGCACTGATTTGCAGGTCTGTCATTTGTTGTGAGTTCATGCACTGTGTTGGTTTTGTTCTTTGAACAAGGTGATGTTCATGCACGGTTCATTTTGTGCACCAGTAAAAAAACATATAACTTTGCCTTGAATTTTAAAAAAAATATTTTTTTTATGTTTCACTAAAGAAGGGTTCGGTGAATGCGCATATGAAACTGGTGGGGTTCGGTACCTCCAACAAGGTTAAGAACCACTGCTTTAGAGTCTAAACTTTAGACAAACTAAGCCATTATGTGTCTAAAATGAAAACAAAAAAATAACATACAAATTTGATCACCTTGTAAGTAGGGATGGGTACCTTTCACATTTGTATCGAAACAATATCAATTCTCAGGTACCTGAGACTCAATACCCAGGTACTCAACGGTACAATTTACAGTATGTCTGTGTGTGCTCATGTGTTAATAAATGTTAATTTGCTTAATAACTAAATTTAAAAAAACATTTAATATTTCACACTGAGTAAAGATAACTGTGCTGTCCAGTTGTTATATCTGGATTTATTAGACATCAGAGTATCATTTGCAAGTATTAGACTTAACATGCAGTTGCAATTCCAAGACACTGGATAAAAGTAGTGTACAGGCTACAATGAGCTGCCTAATCAGGGAGTAGTTTTTGCCATTAACCTGAAAGTTTAGTTTTTTCTTGCGCCCTACAAACACACTCCAATACAACACGGTTCCATATAATGCAAAGTTGTATATAGGGCTGGGCGATATATCGACATACTCGATATATCGCGGGTTTGTCTCTGTGCGATATAGAGAATGACTATATCGTGATATTCGAGTATACGTTCTCACGCAGTTGCTTTTAGCTGCGGGCATTACACTGTATGCATTTCTCCCTCTATCTTGTCTCTCTTTCTTACAGACACTTAAAACAAGCACACCTTCTTACACACGTCACGTGTGCAACGTCACACGCTCCAGCGGAGCAGACAGGTAGCGACATGGGAACGTTAGCTGTGATGCTAACGGTGCGGTGCGAGTGGTAATACAAGAGAGAGAAGGTGCGAATCTGGTAACAAATGAAGGAAGAATTAATTCCCAAAAAAAACAGCACAGGGTCCATCGTCTGGCGGTGGTTTGGCTTCAAGCGGGAAGATAACGAACAATTATGCGGCAAAAGCGTTGCTACAAAAAGTAGCACCACTGCTAATGTAGCATCATTTGAAAAGTCACCCACTAGAGAATAAGGAGTGCTTGAAACTCCACATGTCAACATCTCCGTTCGGTGCCACACCAACAAAATGCCAAAGCAACCATTTCCAGATCAACACCGTATGAAAAAAATAGTCAACAACAGAAGGCGATAACGTCTGCAGGAACCTACCACATAGCGATTGATTGCTTGATTGAAACGTTTATTTGTAGATTGTACAGTACAGTACATATTCCGTACAATTGACCACTAAATGGTAACACCTGAATAAGTTTTTCAACTTGGTCGGGGTCCACGTTAATCAATTAATGTATGTGCGAAGGACATACACTCTGATTTCCTATAATGCAGCTCATTTTTATTTGACAGTTATTGAAATATCTTGTGTGACATCATGCACAAATGTGCACTTTATTTGTTTTAAACTATTGTAGTGGCGTTCTGTACAAAAAGTGAACTTTAATTTAGTGTTGTTTTGATATGTCATCTTAGTGACATCATGCACAAAAGTGCACTTATAGCTTGTTTTAAAATGTCTCTGACAATCTTGCACATTCTGTTTTGGAAATGACATGAATGTTTGTGCCACTGTTTAATAACTGTTTAATAAATACAGTTTTGGTAAATTGACTTAGTTGTGATTTCCCTCTCTGCATGAAAGTTTAAAATAAGCATATATTAATGAAGTATGAACAAGAATGTTTTAATGTATACACATAGAATCATCATACTGCTGTGATTATATGCGTCAAGTGTTCATTCAAGGCTAAGGCAAAATATCTAGATATATATCGTGTAATGGCCTAAAAATATCGAGATATTAATAAAAGGCCATATCGCCCAGCCCTAGTAGTATTTAATGCGGTTGTGCCATGGGCCGCAAATTTTTGCCCGTTTTGTCCACCAGAGTCAACTGCGTTGTTTTCTTCCACCAAATTATTGGTTATCAATACTGTATCAACCCTACCTATTGGAGATTAGTGCCCCACTCATTCTGTGACTTTCCACCATTCACGTCACACATGGGGGCACTATTCAACAATCAACAAGTTTGACATAACACAATGATGGGTTAGTCACCCTGAATTACGTGGTCGATATTTTCTGGACCCCACGTTATATCGGACTTTCAATGTACTGTAAGTATTGTACTTATTACATACCAGCTGTTTGATTGTAACGTGCATCTTAGTTGTAGTTTTCATTACCAAATTTGGAGGTGTTGAAATCGGCGTGTGAAATCGCTAATGCTAATCAGTAGCAAACCCATTTAAATTAGCATCGTGGCTAGCGCATTTGGAAAAGTACAGCCTTACTGTACCTTAGAGCAAGGATTCTAACTTTTTCGACCTGGGGGCCCAACTTTTCCACTACAGAGGGGCTTGGGTCCCACTCAAATATCAACACTGAATTAGTAATCTTACTCTTGGTTTTAAACCTAAAAATAGTTATATCTAACATACTTATGTTTTACAACCTTGTCAAATGATTTTTTTAAAATATGTGTTAATCACAAAAATTATTATTTATTTTACACATAAATCTTCGGCTTAGATCAGGCTGATTAGAAAAAGAAGTACTAACTAAATATACTGCATCAGAAGGGTCTCAAACATAATAACCTTACAATTACGATGTGCTTAAATAAATAAATTAGCAATAAATATGTTTCTTAAACTGTCCATAAAATCCAAGTGCAAATGAATATTACAGCTTCACCATTTTAGTCATAATTTTTGCGCTTTAAAACTTATCTACGATTTTAGCTCTAGACTTGTTGTGTTTGTTTGATATTGTCATTACTGCCACGAGTGGTGGAAAAGTGGATTACAACTGAGTATCGCTGCGGCCCATACGGACCACAGCAAAGAAACAGATGATTTTTTGCGGCCCTCTAATGTGCGCTAGCGGCCCAACAATGGCCCTATGGTTAAGACATACTGCCTTCGAGTGTTTTCTATCAGGCATATTTGCTTTGTTAGAAAATTGCAAAATTACTTAGAGGCAGTCCAACTGAGTCCGCTTTAATTTGCTGCTTGAGTGATTGTCCCAACGCACGCAGACTAAAAGCCACATTGCGAAGAGAGTGGTCTTTATGCATGCAGATTTTGGCACTGCTTTGACGCCATAATGTTCCTCAAAACTGTAATCAAATTCCAAGTGGTTTTACTGTAAATTACACTAATGAAGTAATTTCAACTAATAATTACCAACTGTTTCAGTAACTTTCTCTTCATCAGTAGGAAGGGAGAAGATGTTAAGCTTTTTTCCAGAGAACAAGACTTTCCTGTAAAAAAACAAAAAACAACTGAATAATGAAAAGATTAACCACAAGCTTCTCTTTTTGTCAGTGTATGTTTCGGTCGTTGATAGTTTCAATTTATGAATGGGAATTGAAAAACATAAAAACGATTGGTTCATTTGAATCTTATTCTGAAATACACAACTGTTTTTTTTTTCCTGACAGGCTGGTCTGCGGTCTTGCAACTTTTGATTTGGTGTCAGGATGGGGAAAAAAAGGCATATGTTTTTGGTCAGTTCTTTTATTTCTGTTGTGATTTTTATTTTGTTATATGAAAGCAGCTGAGATAGGCTCCAGCAACGCCCGCGACCCCAAAAGGGACAAGCGGTAGAAAATGGATGCATGGATGGATGGAAATATAAAATGAAAATCAACCCATTTTTAGATGTAGTTATTGCTTTTTGACATGAAAAAAGAATAACCCCTTGTTTTTCAATATAATCTTTTGTATTTCAAAATTAAACCAATCATTTTTTTTGTTTTTTAATTCTCATTCATAAAATGACATTTTCATGACCAAAAGATATACTGACCTCTTCGACATTATAAAAATGATGTGGATAAATAAAAATATGGTGATGTACTTTCTGCGAACGCCATCCAGCTCTGAAGTGACTCCTCTGTTGTGCTTGTAGCCCTGCCCGTCGTCGTCAAACCGGATCTCATTGGCCGGCTGAGGGTTCCGTCTGTTGGCTTGACTTTTCACTGACACTTTCATGTCAGCTAGAATCACTCTAAGAAATCATTAAGAGTTTGCAGGGTTAATTTCTGCTAACTGCACTGCTGCAAACTAAAGTGTTAATCAAAACATATTTGTTTTATAAAAGCATGATTTTTTATCCAGCTGTTATGTATTGTTCTCCGTCCGTGCAGCTTTACTGTCTGTAAATGTGGCTGCTGTAACAAAGTCAGTTCCATTTCCAAGTATCCATCTATTGGGTCATACTAGATTAAAGTGGTGATATGCTGGAGGTTTTAGCTGTTGATGGCACCAGGAGAAAAATGCATATAGGATTAGCAAAAATGTACCCGAGGTCGTGGGCCTCTCCCTTTTTTTGAGCCTCAGTGAGGTCCTCGTGCTGCCTCAGCTGCTTGAGCAGCTCAGACTCGGCCTGGATGCGGTTCGGAAGAGTGGAAGCAGCAGCAGAGGCAGCTGCGACCAATTCCGGAGCCAGGGTTTGTCTAAAAAAAAAAGTGAGACAGAATTGATCAATAAAAAAAGAGACCAATGCAGACCAAGGGAGATTACTAGACAGCAGAGTTACAACTTCAATACGATCAAATTATGTCTCACCTTTGAGATGAAATATCCACAGAATCCTCCTGAAACTTGCTTTCCATTGGCCTTGAGGTCGGGATGGAAACACTTGGCTTAATTTTCAACAGTTTTAGCCTCTTCTTGCTGGTGACATCCACCTTCATGGCTCCCAGAAGATCAAGTAGACTCTGTTTCCCGCTTTTCGACGTATCAAGTTCTTTTCCCTCAGCAGCATCATCTTGCACATTAATTACATCTGTTTTCTTGATATTGTCTCGATCATTTTCCTCATCCAATTTCTTAATGTCACTGGAATGTGCAGTTTGTTGTTTAGAGACTGTTTGGGTCTCTGTGGAGTCTTCATTATTGGAGTTGGCAACATTGTTTTTATTCTCACAAAACCTGTTTGAATGTGTGCTGAGGCATTTAGCGCTACACACACTGGGCAGTCTAAGAGGGAAATAAAAGTTGCAAGTCAGATTCGTAATTATTACTAAGTATTACTAGTTTGCAGTATTACTACTAAATAACAGTATTATACTTAGGCATATGAATAAATATGTATTACTTGAATGCAGTATTACTCCTAAATAACAGTATTGTGGTACCTCAACTTAAGGTTTTAAGATAAAAGCGGTCTCTTGGATAACTGTTATGATTTAGGTTCCAAGCAAAAATTTTAGTTATAAACCAGTGTTAATTTGGTTGAGTAAAATTTGTTGTCTTAGTTATCGTCAATGACTTAGTTTCCCTTGACTAAAATAGGACGATATCTAATCACAACAGATGCACGTTGACGAAAATAATGACGAAATGTATTGACAATTTAGTCAACGTATTAAAAAGGGGCCAATTGTTGACAGTGACAAAATCCAATCACACATTGGTACTTTAACTTTAAACTTAACATTTTAATTTGGTCTTTAGGCGGGTGGCACAAGTTAGGAATCTATCCAATCACAGAACTACTGTCTGTGCAATGCACGCTGTTCGGATATTTTACTGGGAAACAAACAGTGGCTAGGTTTTCTCTGTTAAAAATACAACGAACGTGGAGCGCCGTCTGTCGGCTAATCATTGAGACATCTGTGCAACAGTAAGTAGGCCGAAGCTAATATTTCGAAATTGCTCGAACTGAACTGAATTACTGTTACCATTAAAGATGGTAGCGCAGGAGCAAGACCGCATACTTTACCACTACTTTTGTAGGACACCATGGGCATACTTCTCCACCAATTTATTAAGCAAGATACTCGTAAAGTGCACTTTAATCATTGTTTTTGGCACATTGTTCAGCTATCAATTGCACAACATGACAACCGAAAACACCAGATTTTACATTTTCCATGCTAACACACAAAGAAAGACAGTTATGTGATATATCCATCCATCCATCCATTTTCTACCGCTTAATCCCTTCGGGGTCGCGGGGGACGCTGGAGCCTATCTCAGCTACAATCGGGCGGAAGGCGGGGTACACCCTGGACAAGTCGCCACCTCATCGCAGGGCCAACACAGATAGACAGACAACATTCACACTCACATCCACACACTAGGGCCAATTTAGTGTTGCCAATCAACCTATCCCCAGGTGCATGTTTTTGGAGGTGGGAGGAAGCCGGAGTACCCGGAGGGAACCCACGCAGTCACGGGGAGAACATGCAAACTTCACACAGAAAGATCCCGAGCCCGGGATTGAACCCAAGACTACTCAGGACCTTCGTATTGTGAGGCAGATGCACTAACCCCTCTGCTATGTGATATATATACATACATATATATATATATATATATATATATATATATATATATATATATATATATATATACATATACACATATATATATATATATATATATATATATATATATATATATATATATATACATATACATATACATATATATATATATATATATATATATACATACATATACATATATATATATATATACATACATATACATATATATATATATATATATATATATATATATATATATATATATATATATATATATATATCACTGGTTGCTTGTTATGAGTTTTTGAGATGCCTTGCAAAAATAAAAGTGGTTTTAAGACAACTTCAAAGATGGGTTATCCTTTATAATTTAGTCAACTGCAACTAAATTCATTTAGATGACTAAAATATGTATAAAATCAAAATACATGTTCGTAAAAGGACTATGACTGAAACTAAATTAAAAACTGCTGTAAAACATAACACTATTACAGGCATCTCTGCCATTAGCATTTGCGTAGCAAATGTCACTATAAACTACCCAAGATCCCACCAAAACATCTGGTTTTACTAGCTAGCATTAGCTAATAGCTAGACAAATCGTTTTAACTGTGTTTTTTTCGTGTCAACCATGAGAAGGAAGAAAGTGAGAGTGAAGGACTGTGCTGAAAAGAAGAAGTGGATGATATTCACTGAATTAAAAAAGTAAATCATCAAAACATGACAGAGTGTGTCGCCAAGTTAGCGATGCCATTGGCGCAAATCACTGCTAATCTGCATAATATAGAAGCAGAATGAGTCGAACGCCAGCCAAGAATGTCAAAATAGTATCTAAACGGTGGGTATTCATCCATGAAAATATGAAAAAGCTGCTGATAGTTTGTTTGATGGAAAATCTGCTGGAAAGAGATGCTGTAGGAGTCCACTCTCCAAGGTAAATGCTGAAAATTATTATTACATTACGTCATAAAACTACTGTAGTTGTCAGTAGTACATCGCATGATTTATACAATATTTCTTACCCTAAAAGTATTCTTTTCAAAAGCATTGTTATGATAGTAGCGAATGTGTGTGTGCAAGAATGGCAGTGTGTTGGGCGAGTGACGTCAAAGAGTGTGTAGTCGAGTCAGGAGACTTGAGTGGTTGCATGTGCAGTAGTAGTAGAGTGAGGAAAGCGGCCGGTTGTGTCCTGAAAAACTTATAATAAAGCAACCAAATTGTCATGAATCGGCGGCCTCGTCATTTCAACCCCGAAAGCAGAGCTTAGCAGACCCATTGCCGGGTGCCCTAAATCGGTAGGTCGTAAGTTCATACCAAAGACAATAAAAATGGGACCCATTATCTCCCTGCTTGGCACTCAGCATCAAGGGTTGGAATTGGGGGTTAAATCACCAAAAATGATTCCCGGGCACGGCCACCGCTGCTGCTCACTGCTCCCCTCACCTCCCAGGGGGTGAGGGTGATGGGTCAAATGCAGAGGATAATCTCACCACACCTAGTGTGTGTGTGACAATCATTGGTACTTTACTTTACTTTAAAGTGAAGGGTGTTACCCCCCGACGAAAACATGGGCCCTGGAGGGAACGCTCCTGGAGCGAAGTCTAGGAGCTGAACAGCAGGAAAGGTGTAACAGTATGTCACATATTAAAATTGTGCTGTTTGATTTCAATTCATTTAAACGAGAAACGTTGATTTGAGATACAAGTGTTTTGGAGTTAAGAGCACGGTCACGGAACCAATTGAGTACGTAAATTGCTGTACTACTGTATTATACTGAGTTACATAAACTATAAGTGAAGTGTGTAGTATTACTCTTTAATACAATTCCATTTGTACACATGCACATTAGTACAGACGCACAATGTAAGAATAGGCACCACATGTATAAAACATGGAAAGGTAAAAGCAGCTCACCTTAATATCGAAGCAATAGACTTGTCACAATTTGCTGGCAACACACACGATCCAAATATATTCACGGAAGGCTTTTGAGCCACGTATAACCTCCGCAAAATAAATCTATACATAATGATAACAAAATATGTCCTTCCACGACTCTGACTGGCGTGCCTGTTGCAACCGTAAAAAGAGTCCCCTGGTTTAAACCTAATGAGGTAGTAATAGTTCCACGGCAAAGGTTGGATTGATACCTTTAAGAGAACGTGCATTCAAGAAATATTAACAGATTAATAATTGACTTTTTTTTATAAACTAATAATAATAACCCCAGTTAAGTTTTGTAAAGAAAAATAATGTAAAAACATAAAACCCCTATTCTCGCGATATCACAACCGGAAGTCGACTCGAGTTAGCGACGGAACGCAAGTGCTCAATCCCGTACAGAAGTTCCTGTTGCTAGCCGCCATCCACTCAGTTGTTTTTTTTTTTTATTGAAAATGGAATACAGCGGGAAAAGTTAGCTTCGATAAATATGAATCGTCGGATATCTCGTCAGTGAGCACTCGTAGTCGTCACTGCTTATCCACTGAAAGGAGGAAGCTTGGTGCAGGTAACATGCAAAAGCGTCCACAGAAGCTAACTGACTTAGCATCCAGGCTAACACACTAACGCATATTTAGTGAGACTACTGTCTCTCAATTACAAACATACACACATTAAGAGCAATCAGTCAGGCTCATTTTTGCTTTGGTTATAGAGTTGTGTTTGTATAGTTACGTAGTTTGGATTTGTTGTAATGTGCCATGACTGAGTCGGTAGTTTGTTGTTTTGCAATTGCCCCGCCTTTAGATGACAGAACTAGTTTAAAGGTTGAATACCACTGTTTGTTTAAGTTGGCGTAAATGTTTTTATTCAAACTAATATATATTAATGGAAAATTGTATCATGATCAAGTCTTGATTAAATTACCTCACTCCTTCTACCCAAATCCATGTATATATTGTATCTCTAGATGGAGTCTGTAAATCACTGTGACATATTATATTAACAGACTTGTGTTTTGTTAGCCATGGCAGAAGAAAGGCGTCAGAAGCAGTGTTCGGTGGTCCTCCCTACAGAGTCCATGAAGGCGATGGCAGAGTCAGTGGGAGTGGGCCAGCTACAAGAGGACAGCTGCACAGCCCTAAGTGAAGAAGTCAGTTACAGAATTAAAGAAATAACACAGGTAACGCACACAGATTTGGAGGAAAATGCCCTAACTGTATTCAAGGGGCCCTATTATACAAAACCAATTGTTCTTGTTACCTGCTGTTGTGTATTTGGGATTTGCATAAGTCCCGAAAACTTGAAATCAAACAGCGGAGGCATTGCGGAGACGTTTATAAAATGATCTTTGAGTTTGAAATTTGCACAATCTGTGGCATCACTAGTTGGAGAAAAACGTCAACGAATTATTCATATTTGGTATAAATTTACCCAGAGTGCCTTGCCTGTGTCTGCCATTGTAGTCCGCACTGTAGTCAATAAGCTCCTTTTTTGGTATTCTCTTGTTGTGGGTTAGGCTGGGTCGTGCATAGACATACATTCTCCTCTGCTGCCATTTCTAATACAATGTAGTGTATAAGTCGAACTTATATCTGTTAGTTCAGTGGTCCCCAACCTTTTTGTAGCTGCGGACCGGTCAACGCTTGAAAATGTGTCCCACGGACCGGGGGGGTTATGTTATGTTTTTTTTTGTCATAAAGAAATACAATCGTGTGTGCTTACGGACTGTATTCCTGCAGACTGTATTTATCTATATTGATATATAATGTATATATTGTGTTTTTTATGTTGATTTAATAAATAAATTTAAAAAATATATATATTTTTTTTTTTTTCTTGTGCGGCCCGGTACCAATCTGTCTGCAGTGGTTGGGGACCACTGTGTTAGTTGACTCGCTATGAAAGCGCTAAAACTACAAGAAAGATGGCGTGAAGAAGACGTAGTCGAAGTGGAGGCACGTGAATAAGATCCTTCTGCACAACTGCACTTTTAGAAGGAATGGTCAGAAAACAGCTTAAAGATGGTCTGTAAAACAATCTATGCAAAATTTTGCCCGAAGAACCACCATTACCGGTACATGTTATGTAGCCCACAAGGAATTATTTTAATTATAGAAAAAAAAATCATAATATGACCCCTTTAATAGTACAGTATTGTACAGTGTGAGAAATTCAGTCACATTTGCAACTAAAATTAGGCAGTGCGAGTATTGAGAAAAAAAGGAACACACGTGCAAATACAGATTTGACCCTTTAATTAGCGTATTGCTCCTGAAATAAATTCATCCAAATTTGATCAAACTAGAGTATCATTTTCAGGCATCTGTATAATATGTTTAAAATAAACTTAAACCATAACAGTTAACAAAATGGGCAATTGATTGACGCGGAGGTGTCACTGATCACTCTCTGTCAGGTGTGTGTGCGCGCGCATGCCTGCCTCCCTCCCTCCTGCGCCTCAGCGCCATGCACTTAGAGAAGCCCAGCAGTCGATGTAGCGGGGCTGTGTGTGAGCTCCAAGTCTTGCAATACGCAACAAAACAACTTAGTTGGAGGAACTGGTCAAAAAATACATGTTTTTTTTACCGCCTTATAACTTGACACAAACTGCATTGCGAGGAGGCTCGGGTGTAATATTGAACAACAAATCAATGATTGAAATGACAATCTTGCCGTCCAAATAATACCCGATTGTTGACAAGAACATACAGCCATGGAAGCACATTCAATCTATTCATTAAGCAGACATGTCACTAGGCAACAGGCACCGCCTTTCAAAAGGCACACGCAGACACTGAGACTTACCTGTGTAACAAACAATTTAAGTAACAAATTAATTACTTTAACTAGTAATTAAATACATTTATTAAAGAGTAATTTAGTTAGTAATTCAATTACTTTTATGGTAAAGTAACGAGTAACTATAATTAATGACTTTTTAAAAGTAATTTTCAAAACACAGCCTGTCACACAGCATCATGACGCAGTTAGCAGGTTGCTGTTCCTGGCTAAAATATTTGTGTGTATGTCCTCTAATAATGTTTACCGGTACCTATAAAAACACCATTGTTAAAGGTAAATTATTTTCATGTTGCTGCTGACGTTTAAACATGTCTTTTTATACCAGTGCACTTTATTTCACATTTTTTTCTTTTCTGTTTTTGTTAGCTGAAGAATTGTGCACAGCTAAATGTTTGTTAAAGAAGATTGGAGATTATATTTGACTTGTATTATATTATTTCCAAAGCGTTTTCTTTTTTCTTATCTCAAGACATCTCTGTTGGGATCCCATTATACAAAACCTACTTTTCTTACTTGTTGGTTCATGTCTTTGTGTATTTGGGATCCTCATCAGTCATGAAAATGTAAAATCAAGGCATGGCGGAGATATTTAGTTACGTCAATGTATATTTCCCATTTATGGGTTAGTTTATGGGCCGAACTATATCGGGATATTAGTTTTGGTCCTTATTGCGCAGCCCTACGCTCGTGTTAGCGACAGTGCTAGCACAGTGTAGGGATGTTCTCTGTCTTTAATTGAGTGTTGCAAGAAGCCTTATGATGGCATTGTGTTTATATGTATGAGTGCACTTGTGTACATTGTTTGAGTGTTAATAATAAAATTGTGATGTTTAGGACTTTTAATTTTGCTACAAAAGAAATTATGTGCTACTTTTTTTTTTCATTTAGTAGCACCAGTGCTATTAGTGGAAAAGCTAAGTGTACAGCAACATTTAAGTGAAGCTTCATGTTAGGGCAGAGGTCTGCAACATTTACTATCAAGAGACAATTTGCCTCATCTTCCACAAAAGAAAATTGGTAAAGAGCCGCAAAACGTAACACAGCATAAACATTTTTAAGTTTTCATCTTTTAAATTTTTTTTTTTTACAGGAAAACCAAACCGTCAATGTGAAATTTAACTATTTTTCCATTTCTCATTTCTTTTTTGGCAAGGATTTATGGTTGCACACTAGAGAAGCTGAACTGAAAACACAGGCTTCCATGCTCTTTTTCTTGTCATCCTTGCGCCTTCGAACTCAGCCTGTGCGCGTTCACAGCCTCACAGGTAGTCGGAAATGATAGAACTCTTTAAAAAACAAAAGAAGCAGAAGAGATGCGGGTGGCTCCAGAACTGTGGGTTGCAGATTCCTGTGTTAGGCTGTTTGCTCATATCATGTGCTGCTTCTTAGTTCTTGTCCATTTGTTTTCTTTTTAAAGGATGCTCTCAAATTCATGCATCATGGAAAGAGACGTAAACTAACCACCATTGACATTGATAATGCCCTCAAACTTAAAAATGTGGAGGTAAGACAGAACATTTTCTTATATTATTGTATTAACAAAGCATTGCATACAGTATTTTCTGAAGGAAACCTGACCACTTATGGTAAGTTACTTTAGTACGTTTCTCTTTTTGTAGCCCGTGTATGGATTCCAGTCGCAAGAGTTTATCCCATTTCGTTTTGCCAGTGGTGGTGGAAGAGAACTTCATTTCTATGAGGAGAAGGAAGTGGACCTTAGTGACATTATTAACACACCACTGCCTAGAGTTCCACTAGATGTGTCATTAAAAGGTACACATGTTGTTTGTACTGAATGCTATTCTAATGCATGAATCATTGTAAGGTTTAATTGAATGTTCGCAATTGTCACATCTTTCTGCTTTTCTCTCAGCCCACTGGTTAAGTATTGAAGGGATTCAACCTTCCATTCCTGAAAATCCACCACCAGGTATGACTATTTACAAAGTTGCTGTCATGGAACACAACTTGTAATTTAAATGTACTCTTTGCAGCTCCAAAAGAGCAACAAAAGGCTGAATCTACAGAGCCCCTCAAAGTTGTCAAACCTGGCCAAGAGGAGGAGGGTACAATTCAAGGCAAGAGTCAAGGGGCAACAGCTGATGGTAAAGGTCATTATCTACGGTAGTTTAAGTTGCAAACCTTCTAAAAACCTTCCCAGTAATTATCTTTATTCATCTTCCATGTGTTTGTTTTAGGAAAAGAGAAAGGTCCAATAAGGCTGAAACCTCGCAGTACCCATGAGCTTTCTGTGGAACAGCAACTCTACTACAAGGAGATTACTGAAGCATGTGTCGGCTCCTGTGAAGCCAAGAGAGCTGTATGTAATTTATGTGCATATAAATGTGTCCCTAAAGTCGGTTTATAATTTAACACCTTCATTATAGAAATTGATAAATAAATAAATATATGGAAATTACTGCAAAATGAGGAATATATATAAAATAATTTGCTTCATTGAATACACTTCTATATAGTTTAAGTTATACTTTAATGTATTCCACAATGAAGAAATGATGTGGTTGCATTGCGGATTTTTACATACAGTGACAAAAGTAAAACGTAATGAAAAACTAAACATGAGTAAATAATAATACATATTGCACACTAACGATTGAAGTGTGTATCAATAAATAATACAGGGTTTCTGCCGGTCATTAAAAAGTCAAGCGTAAATTACGGCCTTAAATGGTATTGAAAAGCATTTAATTCGATGTCTAGAGGCATTAAAAATGTAACACAATTCTAGGACTGGGCCCGTACTTCAATCAATCAAATACACCAATCAGTGAAACGATAAATACAAATTAACTTAATAACCTTGCGGTCATCGATAAATTGCTTTGTCTGTGTCTTTCTTTTCTTCGTCTCTGGCTTTCAAACTGGATACAAGAGGTCTTTTAAGGTACGAAATTGTAGAAACTGCTGCCTCTATAGCGGACACTGCTGGACAGCAAAATCGAATCGTCTGGGAGGACAAACTTTGCCATTCTTTGGTCACTGTAGGCGCGTGGTTCTTAACTGTAACACCATAATCATGTTGATGAAAAAAGTGCTTGTTTCATACACGACTAACGTAATTGTTTTCATTCATCTCCAGGTCAACACACATTAGCTAACTTGGCTAAATTAGTAACTTTTGTGAGTGACGCAGGTACCTCAAGTGACCTACGGTGGCCTAAGATAGACTACCAAAGCAATTCTCACAACAGACCAACACTCTTTATTTACTTACATTCCCATAGATAAATTAGATAAATAAATTAGAGTTCCTTCAGCTGCCTGACATTTTATACATAGCTTGCTGTTTACTGGACCAATTTTAAACAACTATGAGTGTGTAAATACAATCTGTCCAAGATGTTAAATTGACTAAGCCTATTTTTAATGCATCTAAAGGGCTTATTGGCATTCTTCCTAATAGCATACCATGACATGTTTTTTTCTAAAATGCTAAAATCAATCATCCATTTCCAAACACATGCATCATTTGCAGTCCTAGTATGATGTTCATTTATTATTCCATAAAACCTTTTAACATTTTTTTTAACCGTTTCCGATTAAAAAACATATCCTCTAGTGTATGGCTATTATAAGGTTATTTTTAGAGTATATGCATTTTTCAGCTGATTTCAAAGAGACACAATTTTAAAAAATGACTTCTGGGTATATTATATTGATCAACTAATTCATAATTGGATGTTTATTTTGAGAGCTTTGTGGTCGGAATTGAGAAACTCCCATTGACTCCATTGTTAGCTGACTTTTGCTAGCGTTTATGACTTAGAATGCATCAAACAAAAAAACGTGTTCTTGTCTTACAAAAGGGATTGTGAATGATAGGCAAAACTCCAAAAAAGTGCAGTTTCCCTCTTAATAATATTGATTCAAAGTACAGTGTGATGATTGACAGATAGAACATTTTAAGTGGCTATTGTCTACGGCTGGTGTACAAAGTCAGAACACCGGATGCTTGGAATGCCACATCCTGTGATGTGGCATTCCCATGTGCTGATGGTGTGGCAAAAGCGAGAAAATGAATACATGTTGGTGAAAAATGGGAAACTGTAAATTTCATCAAAATGTAGCTGGCTGTCTAACTTTTCAAAACTTGGTTAAAGCCTGTCGATTGTAAACCCACAGAGACATGCTGGAGCGGGTGCAAAAAGACCTCTAAACTTTACTCAATTGGCATCAATACGGTAAAATCACACGTGCTATTATTTCACCACAACTGTGAGCTGATGCTACCCCTACAGAAAAATAAATGTAAATAGATTCTCAGACTAAACAATCTTGTGAGCCAATTCTACGGTAATTCAGTAAAGAGTAAGAGTTATTGTTAACTTTTAAACTATTCAAGATTATAATTGTCAAATTCTTACAATTGTATGGATGAAGACAGAAAACATTTTTTAAGTGGCATTAAAAGCATTAAATTAGATTTGCTGATACCTGTAAAAAAACAAAAAAACCTTGTAATACACAAGAACACCATCTTAAAACCCATATTGCACACCAAGAAATGGCAGATTGGCAGTACCATTAGTTGCAAGAAACCCATCAAGTAATGTCTTAATTAGATTTTTTTACCATGTTTGCTGTGGTGTAGCCTCAACGGTGTCAATGGCAGTAATAACCTTTCTCTGCAGATGATGCCCATATCTTTGTTCGATACGTTATTGGACCATCCTTTTCAATCTGCTATTCTGGAAGTGTTTGATATACACATGCAATGTAAAATGTTGATAACCACTGAGCATGTCTTATAAATGGCTTTTGTAATTCACATTCTAAATTGTAGAGACTTTGTGGACACCCTAAATCTTTACAATGCATTCTTTGAAAGGAAATCAGAATTTTAAGTGTCTGTCTCTGTTTTTTGTTTATCCAGGAAGCCTTGCAAAGTATTGCCACAGACCCAGGACTGTATCAGATGCTTCCAAGATTCAGCACCTTCATTTCGGAAGGAGTAAGCGTCTTTTAAAGCACCTCTCAATGAATTTCTGATATTCTTCTACATTAAATGTTCTGACCTCTTGCTCTGTTGGCAGGTTCGTGTCAATGTGGTGCAAAACAACTTGGCACTCCTGATTTACCTCATGCGGATGGTCAAAGCGCTAATGGACAACCCCACTTTATATTTGGAGAAATATGTGAGTGGAATCATTCAGTATTGGTTAGAAAGTAAAATATAAAATGAGTTGAGTTTGAGTTTATTTCGAACATGCATACAGCATGATACATCACAATTTCCAGTTTCTCTTTTCAACATGTTCGAAAAGGAGTAGGAAGAAGCAGAGCTTATTTAATCCTACCCCTTTTCTTTTACATAACAGTTGCTAAAACTTTTGTTCGCTCCCTGTTCTCAATTTATTCACAATATAATCCAGGAGTAATCACAATAAAAATAAATAAATAAATGAATAATACTCGGTGAAGTAAGTTACATTTCATATGGTGAGATGAGTAAGATTATTTTGAAAATGAACGGGTAGATAGATGAAATAAAGTCAGAATGTTTATCATGGTTCTTCTTCTTTGTACTTTGTAAACACCTTAAAGTTTGAAGAGTTTCTTGAAGTGGATCATATTAGTACATTGTTTGGTTGTTTTGCTTAATCCATTCCATAATTTAATTCCACATACAGATATACTGAAGGTCTTAAGTGTTGTACGTGCATACAAATGTAAGATTATATTTCTCCTCTTTTTTTGAGAAGAATTGTTGTATATGAAAAAATTGTTTTAATACTATACGGGGTACATTTGTTTTCTATATTTTGTAGTTGCATGAGCTGATCCCAGCTGTGGTTACGTGCATTGTGAGCAAGCAGCTATGCTTGAGACCAGATGTTGACAACCACTGGGCTTTACGTGACTTTGCTGCTCGCCTCATGGCACAGAGTTGTAAAACCTTCAGCACCACTACCAACAACATCCAGTCTCGCATCACCAAAACGTTCACTAAGGTGAGTTCTGTTTTGTTTACCAAGATTTTGAAACCACATATTAATCATCTGGTTTGAAATGTGTATTTAGAACACAAACCTTGCTGCACACTTATATATTTCCTCAAAGAGTGGTCTCTCCAGTAATGTCTAATTTGTCATCATCATTTGTGCATAAACGCCACTCCTTAAAAAACGACAAATTCTACCTCCCACCCCTTTAAAACATTTGTAGTGTCTCTAATTACCTTACTCTGGCTAATATCACCATTTACTGCAGTTTACTTGAGCACAGCCCATCCATTTAAAGGCAGACATGACATCTGTAAATCTGAAATAGGCAATATTTATCTTCGACAAATAATAAAACAAAAATAATAAAGTATTGGAGCCTTGAGTATTGGTCGATAAATTGAATGATGTGGACAATGGATACTTTCTAATACACTTCTGTCTTGGAGACTTTGTATCTAGTAATAAGCAACTGAAATTATTTGATACTTATTTATATTGACAAATGTGGTGTTCTAAACTGCAATAGTGTTCAATTAAGCCAGTGCTTCTCAAATATTTGCTATTACAGACACATTGAAGAGACTTCTGTGTTAAGGATTACATACACTATATTGCCAAAAGTATTTGGCCACCTGCCTTGACTCACATATGAATTTGAAGTGCCATCCCATTCCTAATCCATTGGGTTCAATATGATGTCGGTCCACCTTTTGCAGCTATTACAGCTTTAACTCTTCTGAAAAGGCTGTCCACAAGGTTGCGGAGTGTGTTTATAGGAATATTTCGACCATTCTTCCAAAAGCGCATTGGGGAGGTCACACTGATGATGGTCGAGAAGGCCTGGCTCTCAGTCTCCGTTCTAATTCATCCCAAAGGTGTTCTATCGGGTTCAGATCAGGACTCTGTGCAGGCCAGTCAAGTTCATCCACACCAGGCTCTGTCATCCATGTCTTTATGGACCTTGCTTTGTGCACTGGTGCACAGTCATGTTGGAAGAGGAAGGGGCCCGCTCCTAACTGTTCCCACAAGGTTGGGAGCATGGAATTGTCCAAAATGTTTTTGTATCCTGGAGCATTCAAAGTTCCTTTCACTGGAACAAAGGGGCCAAGCCCAACTCCTGAAAAACAACCCAATACCATAATTCCTCCCCGACCAAATTTTACACTCTGCACAATGCAGTTCGAAATGTACCGTTCTCCTGTTAACCTCCAAACTCAGACTCGTCCATCAGATTGCCAGATGGAAAAGCGTGATTCATCACTCCAGAGAACATATCTCCACTGCTCTAGAGTCCAGTGGCGACGTACTTTACACCACTGCATTCGACACTTTGTATTGGACTTGGTGATGTATGGTTTAGATGCAGCTGCTCGGCCATGGAAACCCATTCCATGAAGCTCACTGCGTACTGTACGTGGGCTAATTGGAAGGTCACATGAAGTTTGGAGCTCTGTAGCAACTGATGTGCAGAAAGTGGGCGGCCTCTCTGTCAGTTTACGTGGCCTACCACTTTGTGGCTGAGTTGCTGTTGTTCCCAAACTCTTCCATTTTCTTATAATAAACCCGACAGTTGACTTTGGAATATTTAGGAGCAAGGAAATTTCACGACTGGATTTATTGCACAGGTGGCATCTTATGACAGTTCCACACTGGAAATCAATGAGCTCCTGAGAGCGGCCCATTCTTTCAGAAACGTTTGTAGAAACAGTCTCCATGCCTAAGTGCTTGATTTTATACACCTGTGGCCGGGCCAAGTGATTAGGACACCTGATTCTGATAATTTGGATTGGTGGTCAAATACTTTTGACAATATAGTGTATGGCGGTATGTTCTCACATACCGTACATACCTCTTTCTAAAATATACCGGTATAATTCTGTAAAATATACCGCCCAGCCCTATGCAGGATTGCCTGTATTAAAGCGCATAAATGGGAAAATTCGGATGCAAATCGATATAATTCGATACTTGCTTCTTTTTTTTTTGCTGATAGCAGACTAATATTGCTTTGTAACACAGCAAATAAAAATGCATGCATCTAATTGATGGCCTTCCCTTTGATAAATACCTTACACTTACAAGAAATACCTGCTGCTTTCTGCAATTGAGTAAATAAACTCCTCTGTGGTCAGAATTTAGATAATGCGCTGTTGGATCAGTCAAAGTGTCTATTTAACTTGGTTTGTTTTCTCAGAGTTGGTTGGATGACAAAACCCAGTGGACCACACGATACGGCTGCATTGCCGGGCTTGCTGAACTGGGACCTGATGTGAGTTTCAATCTGGATTCCTGGTTGGGTTCCTGGATCCGTTGCTCTCCTCCATCAGTACAGTTTTTTGACTTGTGTCCCTGCAGGTGATAAAGACTCTGATCCTTCCTCGGCTTACTGTAGAGGGCGCTCGCATAAAAGCGGTGATGGAAGGGCCTGTGATCTCCAACATTGATAAGATTGGAGCAGACCACGTTCAAAGTCTTTTACTGGTAAGAATAGGGCTTCTGGGTTTTAGATTGGAGACTTTTAAGGTCACTCAGATTCTAAAGCATCAGTTTTTAGAGGGGATGTGTATGTATACAATGAAAAACTGTGTTTTGTTTGGTTTCCAAAGAAACATTGTGCCAGTGTCATTGCCAAGATAAGACCTCCACCCGACAATTTGGAACAATATCGGACAGACTACGGTTACCTTGCGCCCATGCTTTGCTCTCACGTAATAAAGGCTCGGACCCAAGCTGCCATGCAGGCCCAGCAAGTCAATAGAACCACATTAACAATAACACAGGTACATTGACACTCAATTATTATTATTGATTATGGAGGCTCTCTCTCTCTTCAGTGACATATTTATTATTGTGGGTCTCTTGCAGCCTCGTCCAACCCTCTCTGTCTCTCAAAGTGGACTTAGTGGATCGACAGGGCCTCGCACTCCGAGCATCATTAAGGTTCCAAGTTCTCTTGCCCTTATGTCGCCAAGACCGGGGACTCCATCGCAGCCATCCCCCCCAGCAACTAAGTATATTGTTATGGGAACAAGTGCAGGGGCCGCCTCAACACAGCAGGTACTATGAAGTTTATGGCGACCGGGTTGTTTTCAATAGGCTTTAGGCGCATAAACACAAATTCTCCTATTTAAGAATGCATATGTATCTGTATCCAGCAGGTTATCACTATCAGCTCTTCCCAATCAGCCTCAACGGTTACCAGCACTGTACCCAGCGCCACTTCCACCTTGCAGCCCATGGTAAAACTGGAACCTGGCGGCGGGCCCGTACTTCCAAGTTCACGACCCATGCAGAAATACATTGTGGTGTCACTGCCCCCGTCCGCCTCCTCCTCCATGGAGAACAAGAGCTCTGTAATCCCAACCCCCCTTTCCTCAACACAACTTGAAAGTAGCCTGAAGACGGACCGATCGGACTCTCCCAGTGCAAGTACACAGTCACCACACTGACACTTAGCACAAGGGATGAACACACACAAACATTAGTTTCAGCTAAAACAAAAACACAAATGGCAGATAGTTGGATGAAATGTGTAAATGTATTAATGCCCAACAGTGAGGTAATCAGTGGCATTTGTAATGTTGACTCAAACTGATGTCATGTTCCTTTTTCTACTTCAAAAAATAAATTTGACTTTGTATTTCTATTTACTGTTTTTGGATGTGTGGTTATATCACTGTTGTCATTTTTCAACTTCAACATGTTGAATACTAGTTTTTTGACGATGTCTAAAGTTTACTTAAACAAAGTCAAGGCCAACTGACATTTACAATTTTTAATACTTCACCGGTATATGGACTTTGCCCTTTGAAGACATGGGAAACATTTATCATTCATTAAATCAATGTTCATTTACATCTTATTTGACTTAAATGTTCCTTGTTAAACCAGCTTGGCATGGTCATCATTTTTCTATTAGCCCAGAGTAAGGATTCAAACATGTTTTACAAATGGCTGATCTCCAGTAAGTTTAGTTTACTACTGCAAAAATTAACTTCAATTCACCATGACAACCTGTGACAAAAGCGAACTGTTGAGACATAAAGAGACTGATGGGTGTGAGAGTGGCCCATCACAAGTAAACACATATAATTTATATACATATTACAATAGGAATGTACTGTGATGTGAACAACCAACCCCAACTGGATTGTTTTACTAGCTCAAGGCAAACAAAGTAGTTGGCTAGCTAATAACGATCCAAACAACACTTATTAAGGGTAACAATTGTTTTGTTATGTATCCATTGGGTGAAGGCTTAGAAGACATACAGAGGAGCTGTATATTTGCAGTTTGATATGAAAAAAAAAAAGTACTGCTTGAGACACAACTATGTAGGTGAGCTCTGATCCTAATTCTGCGAATTAGAGACAGGTGGAGACAGCATCCTCAGGTGGTACAATATGAGTACAAGCACTAATTCCTATTTATGATATCCTAGGGTTGTTTTTTTTACATTAGATGTATGTTGACTATATTTTTAATTTATTCTCAACAACATTTCCGAAGTATAGTTTGCTGCTGTACAGATAAACTTCACCAGTTTTGACCTGGACGCCATAGAGCACCGGTGCCTAAAGTGCGGCTCATGGGCCAAGTTTGGCCCGCCCAGTCATTTTGTTTGGATCACCAAAAGTTAAAAAAAACGTACATTCGTCTCTTGTCACATTGCGCCTCAAAATGTTCAGCCTTGCTCTATTGCATATTTTTTAAAGCATTAAAGTATTTTTTGCCTACATTAAGCATTTATAAGAATACAAATAGCAATACTACAGTACTATTGACCACTAGATAAAGCCAAACCAATCATCACACTACAATCACCATCCATCCATCCATCCATCTTCTTCCGCTTATCCGAGGTCGGGTCGCGGGGGCAGCAGCCTAAGCAGGGAAGCCCAGACTTCCCTCTCCCCAGCCACTTCGTCCAGCTCCTCCCGGGGGATCCCGAGGCGTTCCCAGGCCAGCCGGGAGACATAGTCTTCCCAACGTGTCCTGGGTCTTCCTCGTGGCCTCCTACCGGTCGGACATGCCCTAAACACCTCCTTAGGGAGGCGCTCGGGTGGCATCCTGACCAGATGCCCGAACCACCTCATCTGGCTCCTCTCGATGCGGAGGAGCAGCGGCTTTACTTTGAGCTCCCCCCGAATGACAGAGCTTCTCACCCTATCTCTAAGGGAGAGCCCCGCCACCCGGCGGAGGAAACTCATTTCGGCCGCTTGTACCCGTGATCTTGTCCTTTCGGTCATAACCCAAAGCTCATGACCATAGGTGAGGATGGGAACGTAGATCGACCGGTAAATTGAGAGCTTTGCCTTCCGGCTCAGCTCCTTCTTCACCACAACGGATCGATACAGCGTCCGCATTACTGAAGACGCCGCACCGATCCGCCTGTCGATCTCACGATCCACTCTTCCCTCACTCGTGAACAAGACTCCGAGGTACTTGAACTCCTCCACTTGGGGCAAGATCTCCTCCCCAACCCGGAGATGGCACTCCACCCTTTTCCGGGCGAGAACCATGGACTCGGACTTGGAGGTGCTGATTCTCATCCCAGTCGCTTCACACTCAGCTGCGAACCGATCCAGTGAGAGCTGAAGATCCTGGCCAGATGAAGCCATCAGGACCAAATCATCTGCAAAAAGCAGAGACCTAATCCTGCAGCCACCAAACCGGATCCCCTCAACGCCTTGACTGCGCCTAGAAATTCTGTCCATAAAAGTTATGAACAGAATCGGTGACAAAGGGCAGCCTTGGCGGAGTCCAACCCTCACCGGAAACGTGTCCGACTTACTGCCGGCAATGCGAACCAAGCTCTGACACTGATCATACAGGGAGCGGACCGCCACAATCAGACAGTCCGAAACCCCATACTCTCTGAGCACTCCCCACAGGACTTCCCGAGGGACACGGTCGAATGCCTTCTCCAAGTCCACAAAGCACATGTAGACTGGTTGGGCAAACTCCCATGCACCCTCAAGGACCCTGCCGAGAGTATAGAGCTGGTCCACAGTTCCACGACCAGGACGAAAACCACACTGTTCCTCCTGAATCCGAGGTTCGACTATCCGGCGTAGCCTCCTCTCCAGTACACCTGAATAGACCTTACCGGGAAGGCTGAGGAGTGTGATCCCACGATAGTTAGAACACACCCTCCGGTTCCCCTTTTTAAAGAGAGGAACCACCACCCCGGTCTGCCAATCCAGAGGTACTGCCCCCGATGTCCACGCGATGCTGCAGAGTCTTGTCAACCAAGACAGCCCTACAGCATCCAGAGCCTTAAGGAACTCCGGGCGGATCTCATCCACCCCCGGGGCCTTGCCACCGAGGAGCTTTTTAACTACCTCAGCAACCTCAGCCCCAGAAATAGGAGAGCCCACCACAGATTCCTCAGGCACTGCTTCCTCATAGGAAGACGTGTTGGTGGGATTGAGGAGGTCTTCGAAGTATTCCCTCCACCGATCCACAACTTCCGCAGTCGAGGTCAGCAGAACACCATCCGCACCATACACGGTGTTGGTAGTGCACTGCTTCCCCTTCCTGAGGCGGTGGATGGTGGTCCAGAATCGCTTCGAAGCCGTCCGGAAGTCGTTTTCCATGGCTTCCCCGAACTCCTCCCATGTCCGAGTTTTTGCCTCCGCGACCGCTGAAGCCGCACACCGCTTGGCCTGTCGGTACCTGTCCGCTGCCTCAGGAGTCCCATGAGCCAAAAGAACCCGATAGGACTCCTTCTTCAGCTTGACGGCATCCCTCACCGCCGGTGTCCACCAACGGGTTCTAGGATTACCGCCACGACAGGCACCAACTACCTTGCGGCCACAGCTCCAATCAGCCGCCTCGACAATAGAGGTGCGGAACATGGTCCACTCGGACTCAATGTCCAGCACCTCCCTCGTGACATGTTCAAAGTTCTTCCGGAGGTGGGAATTGAAACTCTCTCTGACAGGAGACTCTGCCAGACGTTCCCAGCAAACCCTCACAATGCGTTTGGGCCTGCCAGGTCTGTCCGGCATCCTCCCCCACCATCGCAGCCAACTCACCACCAGGTGGTGATCGGTAGAAAGCTCCGCCCCTCTCTTCACCCGAGTGTCCAAAACATGAGGCCGCAAATCCGATGACACAACTACAAAGTCGATCATAGAACTGCGGCCTAGGGTGTCCTGGTGCCAAGTGCACATATGGACACCCTTATGCTTGAACATGGTGTTCGTTATGGACAATCCGTGACGGGCACAAAAGTCCAATAAGAAAACACCACTCGGGTTCAGATCCGGGCGGCCATTCTTCCCAATCACGCCTCTCCAGGTTTCACTGTCGTTCCCAATATGAGCGTTGAAGTCCCCCAGTAGAACGAGGGAATCACCCGGGGGAGCACTCTCAAGTACTCCCTCGAGTGAATCCAAAAAGGGTGGGTACTCTGAGCTGCTGTTTGGCGCGTAAGCGCAAACAACAGTCAGGACCCGTCCCCCCACCCGAAGGCGGAGGGAAGCTACCCTCTCGTCCACCGGGTTGAACTCCAACATGCAGGCTCTGAGCCGGGGGGCAACAAGAATTGCCACCCCAGCCCGTCGCCTCTCACTGCTGGCAACGCCAGAGTGGAAGAGAGTCCAGCCCCTCTCGAGAGAACTGGTTCCAGAGCCCTTGCTGTGCGTCGAGGTGAGTCCGACTATATCCAACCGGAACTTCTCTACCTCGCGCACTAGCTCAGGCTCCTTCCCCCCCAGCGAGGTGACGTTCCACGTCCCAAGAGCTAGCTTCTGTAGCCGAGGATCGGACCGCCAAGTGCCCTGCCTTCGGCTACCGCCCAGCTCACATTGCACCCGACCTCTATGGCCCCTGCTATGGGTGGTGAGCCCATTGGAGGGGGGACCCACGTTGCCTCTTCGGGCTGTGCCCGGCCGGGCCCCATGGGGACAGGCCCGGCCACCAGGCGCTCGCCATCGTGCCCCAACTCCGGGCCTGGCTCCGGAGGGGGGCCCCGGTGACCCGCGTCCGGGCGAGGGAAATCTGAGTCTCGGTTCTTGCATTTCCATAGAAGTCTTCGAGCTGCTCTTTGTCTGATCCCTCACCTAGGACCTGTTTGTCTTGGGAGACCCTACCAGGGGGCATGGAAGCCCCCGGACAACATAGCTCCTAGGATCATTGGGACACGCAAACTCCTCTACCACGTTAAGGTGGCAGCTCAGAGAGGAGCACTACAATCACATTAAATGTAAATTATTAAAAAATGTTGTCTCACCCACTCTTTTACCAGAGGCCTATCATCTTGATTCTGTGACCTCCAGTCTATATTTGGTACAGATATTCCGATACACAATGTTTGCTCCAAGTATACCTTGCCTGCCAGAATTTTCCACCCTGTCTTTGGGGCTTCTTTGCACAGCCTTCACCTGGGGTCCTGTTTGATGTGGTAGACTATAGGTGTTGTGTTTAGGGCCTGTTCTTATACTGCCAAGATCAATGCTTCAATACTGTCTTTCAGTGCAGCCTTTGTATGGTTTGTCACCATCAGCCACTCTTTAAATTTTACGGTGCTACTGTACATGCCTTGCAGGACAGGCTGTCTGATAGTCCCGATCTTTTCGCTTTGTGTATAGCCTCAGAACCTAGGATGGTACCTCCTTGTCTTGTTATCAGTGGCCTGCATCTGTTCAGTGTCCAGAGATTATTGTTAGGGAATAGGTGTTAAAGGCCTGGATCTTACTCATGCCATTCATCTAGCTCCTCAGGATGTGCATCACATTCTGTAGGTATTTGGTCATAGCTATGTGACTGGTAAGCTCAGCACTGCTGGCGGCTGCACAGGAGCCTGGGGTTTGAATCCCGGTCAGGGCTAGTCGTAATATCCAGATAGGTCCTTTGCTGGTACCATAGAGGGGTGATACAACAAATGACAGTCACACCGGCAAGAAGTTGGCTACTGGAATAAGACATTTCTGGAAATTATGGAACTGATGCAGATCCATTTTTTTTTATCATATTATATATACTTTTTCAAATGATACAGTTTTTAAATCCGATAAATCAAACTTTGGAATTCGTATTAACCATGATTAATTGCAGTGAATTACTTGCTTACATAATATAAATTAAACCGAAAAAAGACCCCAATATTTTGACGCAAATGCAATTTTATTGTCAGACTGAAGAACATTTTTTAAATGTTTTACATGAATGTAGATAACTCAACAGTTTTATGTAAAATCCAGTCAGGGTGTATTTTGAAATTAAATTTGTCAGTGAGCACAACAGTCGGTGTCTCCTCTTCTTTGCACTGACATATGCATTGGGGCTTGGAATTGGGGGTTAAATCACCAAATGATTCCCGAGTGTGGCGCAAGCTGCTGCTCACTGCTCCCCTCACCTCCCAGGGGGTGAATATGGGTCAAATGCAGAGGAAAAATTTCACCACACCCAGTGTGTGTGTGACGATTGTTGAGACTTTAACTTTAACTTTTAACTTTAACCTGATTGCTGACAGTAAAGGTACAGGTTAATGTAACTCAAAATAAATTGCGTGATTAATTTGCATTTATACATGACTAATGTGATCTTTTCTTGTGATTAATCACACGTGTTAATGTGCTGACAGACCTTGTTTGAACAGCATCCTTGTTAATGCAGCTTGCATGGCCATCATTTTCCAATGAACCCGCAGTCCGGATTCTTAATTTTAATTCTTCTTCTTAATTCTTAATTTTTAAAACTACTGATCCCTTAGGAATTCATGCATTACCATTTTTAGGTGTGCAGGAAGTGGTCTAACAAAATGGAAGCTTTGCAGTCCGTGGAAAAATACTACTGAGAGGTCAGACGAGTTCAAGTCGGGAGGAAGAGGCAAACAGCTCAAATGTAACTCATCATTTCCACCAAGGTAAGCAGACCAGCAGCTGTAATTATGCCTTTATATGAAATGTTTAAACCTACAATGTACCTCATGTCCTTAAGGTATTACAGTACCTTTTTATTTTGAAGGTAATACAGATGTGTGGTTTATTGTTTATTGAATGGATCCCCATTAGCTGACGCCAAGGCGACTGCTAGTCTTCCTGGGGTCCATATAGGAGCATACAAAATAAAAATACAAAGAATACATGCATTACCAAACATTATACAAAGAAAAAATACAACATAAGATAAAAAAAGCTAGTTAAACCCAGTATTAAAAATTCACATCATGTGGGCAGCTGCAATAGGTGTATCTTCAAAGCTGTCTTGAATGACAATTTACTTTGTGAGAGATTAATGTGAGATGGCACATTCCAGAATGATATATGACTGTGTGTTTGAGGAGATTGGTCCTGGGAGCAGAGAGTGCCAAATAGCCATTGCTGGCATTCCTAGTGTCATTGGTCCTGGGAGCAGGGAGTGCCAAATAGTTCCTAGTGTCATGATAATGTGTGTTAGTTGATTTTAAAAACTGTAAAAGTAATCTGGTGATTGATCTAACATTATAGTTCTAAAGAACATAAGGAAACTACAATGCATCTTTTGTTCAACAGACAACCAGGACAGGCGTGAATGCATAAATTAAATATTAGTGCGCAAGGAACATTTAAGTACCAGTCTAGTCGCTCTGTTCTGAACAAGTTGCAGTTTGTTCAGGTCAGACTTAGTTGTAACGGACCATATTATAGGACAGTAATGAAGATGACAGAAAACCAAGGACTGTATGACTTGACCCATTGTTGAGGATGTCAAGAAGGTGGAGCACTTCCTGACCATGGCTAAACCATCTTCCCATCCATCCATCCATCCATCTTCTTCCGCTTATCCGAGGTCGGGTCGCGGGGGCAGCAGCCTAAGCAGGGAAGCCCAGACTTCCCTCTCCCCAGCCACTTCGTCCAGCTCCTCCCGGTGGATCCCGAGGCGTTCCCAGGCCAGCCGGGAGACATAGTCTTCCCAACGTGTCCTGGGTCTTCCCCGTGGCCTCCTACCGGTCGGACGTGCCCGAAACACCTCCCGAGGGAGGCGTTCGGGTGGCATCCTGACCAGATGCCCGAACCACCTCATCTGGCTCCTCTCGATATGGAGGAGCAGCGGCTTTACTTTGAGCTCCCCCCGGATGGCAGAGCTTCTCACCCTATCTCTAAGGGAGAGCCCCGCCACCCGGCGGAGGAAACTCATTTCGGCCGCTTGTACCCGTGATCTTGTCCTTTCGGTCATGACCCAAAGCTCATGACCATAGGTGAGGATGGGAACGTAGATCGACCGGTAAATCGAGAGCTTTGCCTTCTGGCTCAGCTCCTTCTTCACCACAACGGATCGATACAGCGTCCGCATTACTGAAGATGCCGCACCGATCCGCCTGTCGATCTCACGATCCACTCTTCCCTCACTCGTGAACAAGACTCCGAGGTACTTGAACTCCTCCACTTGGGGCAAGATCTCCTCCCCAACCCGGAGATGGCACTCCACCCTTTTCCGGGCGAGAACCATGGACTCGGATTTGGAGGTGCTGATTCTCATCCCAGTCGCTTCACACTCGGCTGCGAACCGATCCAGTGAGAGCTGAAGATCTTGGCCAGATGAAGCCATCAGGACCACATCATCTGCAAAAAGCAGAGACCTAATCCTGCAGCCACCAAACCAGATACCCTCAACGCCCTGACTGCGCCTAGAAATTCTGTCCATAAAGGTTATGAACAGAATCGGTGACAAAGGGCAGCCCTGGCGGAGTCCAACCCTCACTGGAAACGTGTCCGACTTACTGCCGGCAATGCGGACCAAGCTCTGACACCGATTATACAGGGAGCGAACCGCCACAATAAGACAGTCCGTTACCCCATACTCTCTGAGCACTCCCCACAGGACTTCCCGGGGTACACGGTCGAATGCCTTCTCCAAGTCCACAAAGCACATGTAGACTGGTTGGGCAAACTCCCATGCACCCTCAAGGACCCTGCCGAGAGTATAGAGCTGGTCCACAGTTCCACGACCAGGACGAAAACCACACTGTTCCTCCTGAATCCGAGGTTCGACTATCCGGCGTAGCCTCCTCTCCAGTACACCTGAATAGACCTTACCGGGAAGGCTGAGGAGTGTGATCCCACGATAGTTGGAACACACCCTCCGGTTCCCCTTCTTAAAGAGAGGAACCACCACCCCGGTCTGCCAATCCAGAGGTACCGCCCCCGATGTCCACGCGATGTTGCAGAGTCTTGTCAACCAAGACAGCCCCACAACATCCAGAGCCTTAAGGAACTCCGGGCGGATCTCATCCACCCCCGGGGCCTTGCCACCGAGGAGCTTTTTAACTACCTCGGCAACCTCAGCCCCAGAAATAGGAGAGCCCACCACAGATTCCCCAGGCCCTGCTTCCTCATAGGAAGACGTGCTGGTAGGATTGAGGAGGTCTTCGAAGTATTCTCTCCACCGATCCACAACATCCGCAGTCGAGGTCAACAGAGCACCATCCCCACCATACACGGTGTTGACACTGCACTGCTTCCCCTTCCTGAGGCGGCGGATGGTGGTCCAGAATTGCTTCGAAGCCGTCCGGAAGTCTTTTTCCATGGCCTCACCGAACTCCTCCCATGTCCGAGTTTTTGCCTCCGCGACCGCTGAAGCCGCACACCGCTTGGCCTGTCGGTACCTGTCTGCTGCGTCAGGAGTCCCATGAGCCAAAAGAACCCGATAGGACTCCTTCTTCAGCTTGACGGCATCCCTCACCGCCGGTGTCCACCAACGGGTTCTAGGATTACCGCCACGACAGGCACCAACTACCCTGCGGCCACAGCTCCAATCGGCCGCCCCGACAACAGAGGTACGGAACATCGTCCACTCGGACTCAATGTCCAGCGCCTCCCTCGTGACATGTTCAAAGTTCTTCCGGAGGTGGGAATTGAAACTCTCTCTGACAGGAGACTCTGCTAGACGTTCCCAGCAAACCCTCACAATGCGTTTGGGCCTGCCAGGTCTGTCCGGCATCCTCCCCCACCATCGCAGCCAACTCACCACCAGGTGGTGATCGGTAGAAAGCTCCGCCCCTCTCTTCACCCGAGTGTCCAAAACATGAGGCCGCAAATCCGATGACACAACTACAAAGTCGATCATGGAACTGCGGCCTAGGGTGTCCTGGTGCCAAGTGCACATATGGACACCCTTATGTTTGAACATGGTGTTTGTTATTGACAATCCGTGACGAGCACAAAAGTCCAATAACAAAACACCACTCGGGTTCAGATCCGGGCGGCCATTCTTCCCAATCACGCCTCTCCAGGTTTCACTGTCGTTGCCAACATGAGCGTTGAAGTCCCCCAGTAGAACGAGGGAATCACCCGGGGGAGCACTCTCCAGTACTCCCTCGAGTGAATCCAAAAAGGGTGGGTAATCTGAACTGCCGTTGGGCGCGTAAGCGCAAACAACAGTCAGGACCCGTCCCCCCACCCGAAGGCGGAGGGAGGCTACCCTCTCGTCCACCGGGTTGAACTCCAACGTGCAGGCTTTGAGCCGAGGGGAAACAAGAATTGCCACCCCAGCCCGTCGCCTCTCATTGCTGGCAACGCCAGAGTGGAAGAGAGTCCAGCCCCTGTCAAGAGAACTGGTTCCAGAGCCCTTGCTGTGCGTCGAAGTGAGTCCGACTATATCTAGCCGGAACTTCTCCACCTCACGCACTAGCTCAGGCTCCTTCCCCCCCAGCGAGGTGACGTTCCACGTCCCAAGAGCTAGCTTCTGTAGCCGAGGATCGGACCGCCAAGTGCCCTGCCTTCGGCTTCCGCCCAGCTCACATCGCACCCGACCTCTATGACCCCTGCTATGGGTGGTGAGCCCATTGGAGGGGGGACCCACGTTGCCTCTTCGGGCTGTGCCCGGCCGGGCCCCATGGGGACAGGCCCGGCCACCAGGCGCTCGCCATCGTGCCACACCTCCGGGCCTGGCTCCAGAGGAGGGCCCCGGTGACCCGCGTCCGGGCGAGGGAAATCTGGGTTCCTTGTTCGTGTTCTTCATAGAGGTCTTCGAGCTGCTCTTTGTCTGATCCCTCACCTAGGACCAGTTTGCCTTGGGAGACCCTACCAGGGGGCATAGAAGCCCCCGGACAACATAGCTCCTAGGATCATTGGGACACGCAAACTCCTCTACCACGTTAAGGTGGCAGCTCAGAGAGGACCATCTTCCCATTTTCATTAAAATACCATCAATAAGATGGGATCATGACAGTTGACTGTCTAATAGCACACCAAGCAGTTTTACTTTTTTAACCTGCTCAATAAATATATCTGACATTGAAATATGAAGCTGAGGGTCATCAACAAGCATATGCCTCTGTTATGTATCACTAAGGGGAGGTGACGGCTCAGACACCAGGGGGTAGTATGTACAATAATTTAATATATATATATATATATATATATATATATATATATATATATATATATGTATATGTATGTATGTATGTATGTATGTATGTAGGGAACAAATGTCTACAACGCTAAATATATCCTGTGGCGTACCTCAGGAATCAATACTGGGACCAAAATTGTTCAATCTTTACATAAACTAATTTTAAAAAGACTTGAAGTTAGTCCTGTTCGCAGATAACATGACTGCGTTTTGTTCATGAAAGACCGCACAGAAGTTAATACAAATAATAACAGAAGAAATGAAGAGATGGTTTGAAAACAGACTATCTTCAAATCTCAGTACAACTAAAATAATGCTATTCCGTAACAGCAGAAGAGGAAGACAAATACAAACAGATGGAGTAGATATTAACAGAGTAAAAAAAAACTATTTTTGGGTGCAATAATAGATGATAACATTAACTGTAAATCTCATATAAAAACATACAACATAAAGAGGCAAGAAACACGTCAATAATGAATAAAGCAGACACATATACTGGACCAAAGTTGTTTTGTAGAAATATGGGGAAATAACTACAAAAGTATGCTTCAGTCACTAACTGTGATACAAAAGAGGTCAGTATATGAAAAATACATAATGTTGGATGTAGAGAACATTCAAACCCTTTATCTATGGAATCAAAACTATTGACATTCAATGATTTGTTTGCAATTACAAACAGCTAAAATTATGTACAAAGCAAACTATAACCTGCTTCTCCAAATTGTACAACAATTATTCTCAACAAAAGAGGAGAAATATAATCTGAGAGAAAAATGTAGCTTAAAACATGTGTATGCACGAACAACACTTAAAACCTTTAGCATATCAGTATGTGGAATCAAATTATGGAATGGAAGTCAAACAGTGTACTAACATGATCATGTTTAAAAAAAACTGTTCAAACTCAAAGTTTACAAAGTACAAGGAAGATGAATCTTGAGAAACATTTTAAACCTAATTGAAAAATGTGATCATCTTATCCATCTCATTATGTGATTTTCAACTCGTTTAACTATTTATTGAGAACTTTATTATTTTATTATGCATGTAGTTAATTGTGTACAAATGGAGAACATGAATTGAATAAATGTGTTGGTATTTGCAACGAAATGGACAAAGGGGTAGGATGTCTGCTTCTACCTATTCCTTTTCAAACACGTTCTACTGAGAAACTGAAAAAAATGTGATGTATCCTGTTGTAACTGTTTGAAATAAAGTTAAATCATACATCCTGTCATTATTCACTTAAATATACTTATAAATATGTCAAGTTTACTCCATAGTGTTAGGTAGACATTATCTGATTCATGTAGGATTATCAATTAGTGGATTGAAATATAACTAACGATACATCATTACGCAAATATTTAGTATGCTCATACTATTATTAATCCATCCATCCATCCATTTTCTACTGCTTGTCTCTATTTATTATTATTATAATATTAGTGCATTTACTAGGTTAAGTCTCCACTGTATTAAAAAACTAGCGACACCTCTGTTTCAAACATTAATCAAGGCTCCTTGAACGCACCACAATTACGTGCTATGAGATGCAAAAGTAATACGAAATAAGAAATACATATAATTGACGACTAAAATGAATAAATGAACATTTAACACCACTTTGACTATATTGAGGAGGAGCATACCTGTCAAACTTCCTGTTTTATTCCCCAAAAATGTGTTGTTTTTTTTTGCCTATGTTTACAGTCCTGTTTTCTTTTTCCATTTTATTTGCCTTTCATGGGGGAAAAAAATCACCAGTTTGGGGTCCGCTCCACTCAGCCTTGGCAACATTGTAAATATCAGCGTAACAATGGCCAGGTGGGGAGTGGGGAGTGGGGGCTCCCTGACAGGTAGCCTGGTGAGTCGCTTGTGACATTCAATGTTTTTCTGGCCAAAAACACAAATCTTGTTTAAATATCTTGACAAAAGGGATAATTATTATTCTTACATTAAGTCTTTAAAGCAGGCAGGTTACACATCATGTTATCTCAAATGTGTAACACTGTTGAAGAACTGACATGAGTCAGCATGAAAAATGTCTCAGGCACAATTAAGCGCCGTGAAATAGCCCAGAATTTTGTTTTACGGACGATTTTCGTGAAAAAAATATGTGATCGCAATTGCCGACACTATTTATTTTTTTATTTTTAGTTCCCAGCTGACAAGCGGCTAGCAGCTAATTGTACATCTCCATACACAGTGTGGAGACGCTCCCCTAAGCTAATTATAACTTCCTCCATTACGGCAAATAAACTTAGTATCTTAAGTAGTCCTATCACTGGAGGACGAGGCTAAATATGTTACTCAAGGAACTAGTTTAAATATTGTGTTGATATTGTTAAACTGTCAATAACACATGCGATTGGCTGATCTCACCCATATTGGCAGCATAAAACCCTGATTGCAACATCCCTAATTTGAAATTAAATCGTATCACAGACAGCGTTACATTTGGCTTCCTACATGTCAAATGTGTACTGGAAAGAATGACTGAGTGATTGTGACCCTTCCTCAGAAGGCAAAAGATCTGGGTTCAAATCCCAATCAAGGCATTAAAAAAAATTAATGTTTTTATTCATCGGTTTGTTAGGGCACCTGATTCTGCAGAATGATATGCCGGACATGTTTGTTAATAATTAATAATAATTAATTAATAACTGGGATTTATATAGCGCTTTTCTAAGTACCCAAAGTCGCTTTACATGTGAACCCATCAATCATTCACACCTGGTGGTGGTAAGCTACTTTCATAGCCACAGCTGCCCTGGGGTAGACTGACGGAAGCGTGGCTGCAATTTTGCGCCAACGGCCCCTCCGACCACCACCTATCATTCATCATTCAATTCACCGGTGTGAGTGGCACCAGGGGCAAAGGGTGAAGTTACACGCATTGTTTGGCTTTACAATAATCTGGTAAATGTTTTTGTCTGACACCGAATCGTACCAAAAGTGGGGCAAACAAAAACCAGGTTTATTAGTAAAACAACTTGTAAGATTCAGCATTTAGACTTTTTCTTGTAACTTGAAAAACTTGGGCCACACTTTGGACACCCCTGTCACAGACCAACACCTGTAAATTAATAATATATATCCAATAGCATTACTGTGTTTTCACTTATTAGTTTTTTGTTTTTTTTTAACAAATAAAATATTGGTAAATGCTTGAATTCACCCCATTAATGTACTGCACCTCATGACGTGTTCCTTTAGTTTTGTATTAAATGTGTTTTTTTGTATCATTTATGTATTTATTTGTAGTTATCTTGTATTTAATATATGTATTATATAATATTTTATATGTTTTTATTAACATTGCAATAATTCATCTCATTTTTTCTTTTCACCGTAGAATTTGAGCGGGATTGTTTCGGCAAAAACCCCTTGTTTGAATCCCTGGTTGCAGAAGTACCTCAGGAGAATAAATCTAAAGAAGGTAAATGTTTTTTTCTGTATTTACGTAAGTTCTGTTCTTCATATATATATTTTTATTCCACTTTCAGGATTCACAGTTGTAGGTGTTGCACTTTTCTATTACTCATATTGCACATGGAAGGGACGAGCAGTCTTTTTGGAGGATTTGTTCGTGATGTTAGAATTCAGAGGTATACCAGTGTTGTTAGTTTCCTCTTGCATTGTAGGAGGTTTAATTACTTTCAATTGGACTCGTCATGTTAATTTCTTTATCAGGGTGTGGCATCGGGAAAGGTTTACTGAGCACACTTGCTAAGGTATTTTTATTTTTATTTTACCACATGCATCTTTGAAAAATAATGAAATAATGGCAACTGTATGTTTGTGCAGGTGGCCAGAGAGAAGTTGTGCACTTTGCTGGAGTTGGATGTGTTTGACCAAAACAATCGTTCAAGAGCCTTCTACGCTGCAAAAGGAGATTGGGACGTCACCGCCATGGACAACTGGCACACCCTGCGTTTTGATGCAGTCAGCCTCAACAATTTAGCCAACGAAGCCCCTTAAAGTTAAAATTGGCATTGACATACCAAAAAGGAAAAATGTAGAGTTCCTTAAATGAAATTTTGAATCTATTTTTGTTGAGCTTGTAGCTTGAGCTCGTGTGTTGGATACATTTTTGGCCTCTAGCCAAATTATGTCAAAATGCATCCTTAAAATAAAAATACTTTGTTACACATGTGCTGCATTAAGTATTTGTAGGGATTTTTAAACCTGTGCAGGCAAGAAACCTTCACAGACCAACATGTAAAACATCCAACTATCCATTTATGCTAATTAGGGTCACTGGGAAGCTCCAGCCTATCCCAGCTGAGTTCAGATAAGAGGTGACATTGCACAAAATAAGTTGCGAGGATTGGCCAAAGTTGGTACGTCGTACACAATAAGTTGCTAGGCTTGGACAAATTTGTGACATTGCACATAATAAGTTGCTAGGATTGGACAAAGTTGTGACATTGCACATAATAAATTGCTAGGATTGGACAAAGTCGTGACATTGCACTTAATAAATTGTTAGGATTGGACAAAGTTGTGACATTGCACATAATAAGTTGCTAGGATTGGACAAAGTTGTGACATTGCACATAATAAATTGGTAGAATTGGACAAAGTTGTGATATTGCACATAATAAGTTGGTGGGATTGGACAAAGTTGTGACATTGCACATAATAAATTGGTAGAATTGGACAAGGTTATGACATTGCACATAATAAATTGGTAGGATTGGGCAAAGTTGTGACATTGCACATAAATTGCTAGGATTGGACAACGTTGTGACATTGCACATAATAAGTTGCTAGGATTGGACAAAGTTGTGACATTGCACATAATAAGTTGCCAGGATTGGACAAAGTTTTGACATTGCACATAATAAATTGGTAGAGTTGGACAAAATTGTGACATTGCACATAATAAATTGGTAGAGTTGGACAAAATTGTGACATTGCACATAATAAATTGGTGGGATTGGACAAAGTTGTGACATTGCACATAATAAATTGCTAGGATTGGACAAAGTTGTGACATTGCACATAATAAATTGGTAGAATTGGACAAAGTTGTGACATTGCACATAATAAGTTGCTAGGATTGGACAAAGTTGTGACATTGCACATAATAAATTGGTAGAGTTCGACAAAATTGTGACATTGCACATAATCAATTGGTAGAGTTGGACAAAATTGTGACATTGCACATAATAAATTGGTGGGATTAGGCAAAGTTGTGACATTGCACATAATAAGTTGCTAGGATTGGAAAAAGTTGTGACATTGCACATAATAAATTGGTAGAATTGTACAAAGTTATGACATTGCACATAATAAATTGGTAGAATTGGACAAAGTTGTGACATTGCACATAATAAATTGGTGGGATTGGGCAAAGTTGTGACATTGCACATAATAAATTGGTAGAATTGGACAAAGTTATGACATTGCACAAAATAAATTGGTAGGATTGGACAAAGTCGTGACATTGCACATAATAAATTGGTAGGATTGGACAAAGTTGTGACATTGCACATAATAAATTGCTAAGATTGGACAAAGTTGTGACATTGCACATAAATTGCTAGGATTGGACAAAGTCGTGACATTGCACATAATAAATTGCTAGGATTGGACAAAGGTGTGACATTGCACATAATAAATTGGTAGAATTGGACAAAGTTGTGACATTGCACATAATAAATTGGTGGGATTGGGCAAAGTTGTGACATTGCACATAATAAATTGGTAGAATTGGACAAAGTTATGACATTGCACAAAATAAATTGGTAGGATTGGACAAAGTCGTGACATTGCACATAATAAATTGGTAGGATTGGACAAAGTTGTGACATTGCACATAATAAATTGCTAAGATTGGACAAAGTCGTGACATTGCACATAATAAGTTGCTAGGATTGGACAAAGTTGTGACATTGCACATAATAAATTGGTAGGATTGGGCAAAGTTGTGACATTGCACATAAATTGCTAGGATTGGACAAAGTCGTGACATTGCACATAATAAGTTGCTAGGATTGGACAAAGTTGTGACATTGCACATAATAAGTTGCTAGGATTGGACAAAGTTGTGACATTGCACATAATAAATTGGTAGAATTGGACAAAGTCGTGACATTGCACATAATAAGTTGCTAGGATTGGACAAAGTTGTGACATTGCACATAATAAATTGGTGGGATTGGGCAAAGTTGTGACATTGCACATAACTTGCTAGGATTGGACAAAGTCGTGACATTGCACATAAATTGCTAGGATTGGACAAAGTCGTGACATTGCACATAAGTTGCTAGGATTGGACAAAGTTGTGACATTGCACATAATAAATTGGTAGAATTGGACAAAGTTGTGACATTGCACATATTAAATTGGTGGGATTGGGCAAAGTTGTGACATTGCACATAATAAGTTGCTAGGATTGGACAAAGTTGTGACATTGCACATAATAAATTGCTAGGATTGGAAAAAGTCGTGACATTGCACATAATAAATTGCTAGGATTGGACAAAGTCGTGACATTGCACATAATAAATTGGTAGGATTGGACAAAGTTGTGACATTGCACATAATAAATTGCTAGGATTGGACAAAGTCGTGACATTGCACATAATAAGTTGCTAGGATTGGACAAAGTTGTGGCATTGCACATAATAAATTGGTAGGATTGGGCAAAGTTGTGACATTGCACATAAATTGCTAGGATTGGACAAAGTCGTGACATTGCACGTAATACGTTGCTAGGATTGGACAAAGTTGTGACATTGCACATAATAAGTTGCTAGGATTGGACAAAGTTGTGACATTGCACATAATAAATTGGTAGAATTGGACAAAGTCATAACATTGCACATAATAAGTTGCTAGGATTGGACAAAGTTGTGACATTGCACATAATAAATTGGTAGGATTGGACAAAGTCATAACATTGCACATAATAAGTTGCTAGGATTGGACAAAGTTGTGACATTGCACATAATAAATTGCTAGGATTGGACAAAGTCGTGACATTGCACGTAATAAGTTGCTAGGATTGGACAAAGTTGTGACATTGTACATAATAAGTTGCTAGGATTGGACCAAGTTGTGACATTGTACATAATAAATTGGTAGAATTGGACAAAGTTGTGACATTGCACATAATAAATTGGTGGGATTGGGCAAAGTTGTGACATTGCACATAACTTGCTAGGATTGGACAAAGTCGTGACATTGCACATAAATTGCTAGGATTGGACAAAGTCTTGACATTGCACATAATAAGTTGCTAGGATTGGACAAAGTTGTGACATTGCACATAATAAATTGCTAGGATTTGAAAAAGTTGTGACATTGCACATAATAAATTGGTAGAATTGGACAAAGTTGGGACATTGCACATATTAAATTGGTGGGATTGGGCAAAGTTGTGACATTGCACATAATAAGTTGCTAGGATTGGACAAAGTTGTGACATTGCACATAATAAATTGGTAGAATTGGACAAAGTTATGACATTGCACATAATAAATTGCTAGGATTAGACAAAGTCGTGACATTGCACATAATAAGTTGCTAGGATTGGACAAAGTTGTGACATTGCACATAATAAATTGGTAGGATTGGGCAAAGTTGTGACATTGCACATAAATTGCTAGGATTGGACAAAGTCGTGACATTGCACGTAATAAGTTGCTAGGATTGGAAAAAGTTGTGACATTGCACATAATAAGTTGCTAGGATTGGACAAAGTTGTGACATTGCACATAATAAATTGGTAGGATTGGGCAAAGTTGTGACATTGCACATAATAAGTTGCTAGGATTGGACAAAGTTGTGACATTGCACATAATAAATTGGTAGAATTGGACAAAGTTATGACATTGCACATAATAAATTGCTAGGATTAGACAAAGTCGTGACATTGCACATAATAAGTTGCTAGGATTGGACAAAGTTGTTACATTGCACATAATAAATTGGTAGGATTGGGCAAAGTTGTGACATTGCACATAAATTGCTAGGATTGGACAAAGTCGTGACATTGCACGTAATAAGTTGCTAGGATTGGACAAAGTTGTGACATTGCGCATAATAAGTTGCTAGGATTGGACAAAGTTGTGACATTGCACATAATAAATTGGTAGGATTGGGCAAAGTTGTGACATTGCACATAATAAGTTGCTAGGATTGGACAAAGTTGTGACATTGCACATAACAAATTGGTAGAATTGGACAAAGTTGTGACATTGCACATATTAAATTGGTGGGATTGGGCAAAGTTGTGACATTGCACATAATAAGTTGCTAGGATTGGACAAAGTTGTGACATTGCACATAATAAATTGGTAGAATTGGACAAAGTTATGACATTGCACATAATAAATTGGTAGGATTGGGCAAAGTTGTGACATTGCACATAAATTGCTAGGATTGGACAAAGTCGTGACATTGCACATAATAAATTGGTAGAATTGGACAAAGTTATGACATTGCACATAATAAATTGGTAGGATTGGGCAAAGTTGTGACATTGCACATAAATTGCTAGGATTGGACAAAGTCGTGACATTGCACATAATAAATTGGTAGGATTGGACAAAGTTGTGACATTGCACATAATAAATTGGTAGAATTGGACAAAGTTGTGACATTGCACATACTAAATTGGTGGGATTGGGCAAAGTTGTGACATTGCACATAATAAGTTGCTAGGATTGGACAAAGTTGTGACATTGCACTTAATAAATTGGTAGAATTGGACAAAGTTATGACATTGCACATAATAAATTGGTAGGATTGGGCAACGTTGTGACATTGCACAAAAATTGCTAGGATTGGACAAAGTCGTGACATTGCACATAATAAGTTGCTAGGATTGGACAAAGTCGTGACATTGCACGTAATAAGTTGCTAGGATTGGACAAAGTTGTGACATTGCACATAATAAATTGGTAGAATTGGACAAAGTTATGACATTGCACATAATAAATTGCTAGGATTAGACAAAGTCGTGACATTGCACATAATAAGTTGCTAGGATTGGACAAAGTTGTTACATTGCACATAATAAATTGGTAGGATTGGGCAAAGTTGTGACATTGCACATAAATTGCTAGGATTGGACAAAGTCGTGACATTGCACGTAATAAGTTGCTAGGATTGGACAAAGTTGTGACATTGCGCATAATAAGTTGCTAGGATTGGACAAAGTTGTGACATTGCACATAATAAATTGGTAGGATTGGGCAAAGTTGTGACATTGCACATAATAAGTTGCTAGGATTGGACAAAGTTGTGACATTGCACATAACAAATTGGTAGAATTGGACAAAGTTGTGACATTGCACATATTAAATTGGTGGGATTGGGCAAAGTTGTGACATTGCACATAATAAGTTGCTAGGATTGGACAAAGTTGTGACATTGCACATAATAAATTGGTAGAATTGGACAAAGTTATGACATTGCACATAATAAATTGGTAGGATTGGGCAAAGTTGTGACATTGCACATAAATTGCTAGGATTGGACAAAGTCGTGACATTGCACATAATAAATTGGTAGAATTGGACAAAGTTATGACATTGCACATAATAAATTGGTAGGATTGGGCAAAGTTGTGACATTGCACATAAATTGCTAGGATTGGACAAAGTCGTGACATTGCACATAATAAATTGGTAGGATTGGACAAAGTTGTGACATTGCACATAATAAATTGGTAGAATTGGACAAAGTTGTGACATTGCACATACTAAATTGGTGGGATTGGGCAAAGTTGTGACATTGCACATAATAAGTTGCTAGGATTGGACAAAGTTGTGACATTGCACTTAATAAATTGGTAGAATTGGACAAAGTTATGACATTGCACATAATAAATTGGTAGGATTGGGCAACGTTGTGACATTGCACAAAAATTGCTAGGATTGGACAAAGTCGTGACATTGCACATAATAAGTTGCTAGGATTGGACAAAGTCGTGACATTGCACGTAATAAGTTGCTAGGATTGGACAAAGTTGTGACATTGCACATAATAAGTTGCTAGGATTGGACAAAGTTGTGACATTGCACATAATAAATTGGTAGGATTGGGCAAAGTTGTGACATTGCACATAATAAGTTGCTAGGATTGGACAAAGTTGTGACATTGCACATAATAAGTTGCTAGGATTGGACAAAGTTGTGACATTGCACATAATAAATTGGTAGGATTGGGCAAAGTTATGACATTGCACATAATAAGTTGCTAGGATTGGACAAAGTTGTGACATTGCACATAATAAATTGGTAGAATTGGACAAAGTTATGACATTGCACATAATAAATTGGTAGGATTGGGCAAAGTTGTGACATTGCACATAAATTGCTAGGATTGGACAAAGTCGTGACATTGCACATAATAAATTGGTAGGATTGGACAAAGTTGTGACATTGCACATAATAAATTGGTAGAATTGGACAAAATTGTGACATTGCACATACTAAATTGGTGGGATTGGGCAAAGTTGTGACATTGCACATAATAAGTTGCTAGGATTGGACAAAGTTGTGACATTGCACTTAATAAATTGGTAGAATTGGACAAAGTTATGACATTGCACATAATAAATTGGTAGGATTGGGCAACGTTGTGACATTGCACAAAAATAGCTAGGATTGGACAAAGTCGTGACATTGCACATAATAAATTGCTAGGATTGGACAAAGTCGTGACATTGCACGTAATAAGTTGCTAGGATTGGACAAAGTTGTGACATTGCACATAATAAGTTGCTAGGATTGGACAAAGTTGTGACATTGCACATAATAAATTGGTAGGATTGGGCAAAGTTGTGACATTGCACATAATAAGTTGCTAGGATTGGACAAAGTTGTGACATTGCACATAATAAGTTGCTAGGATTGGACAAAGTTGTGACATTGCACATAATAAATTGCTAGGATTGGACAAAGTTGTGACATTGCACGTAATAAGTTGCTAGGATTGGACAAAGTTGTGACATTGCACATAATAAGTTGCTAGGATTGAACAAAGTTGTGACATTGCACATAATAAATTGGTAGGATTGGGCAAAGTTGTGACATTGCACATAATAAGTTGCTAGGATTGGACAAAGTTGTGACATTGCACATAATAAATTGGTAGGATTGGGCAAAGTTGTGACATTGCACATAATAAGTTGCTAGGATTGGACAAAGTTGTGACATTGCACATAATAAATTGGTAGGATTGGGCAAAGTTGTGACATTGCACATAATAAGTTGCTAGGATTGGACAAAGTTGTGACATTGCACATAATAAATTGCTAGAATTGGACAAAGTTGTGACATTGCTCATAAGTTGCTAGGAATTGTGACGTCACACACAATAAGTTGTGAGGATTGGACATTGCACACAATAAGGGTCTGTATTTTTGGTCTGACATTTTTGTTGAATGTGCTGTGAATTTTTTCCAATGGAAAATGTGTCCTTTTGCTCTATAAATGCTGTGAAATACTAATATAGACGAACATTTGTATCTCATACACGGCTATGGACAATGTACTGTCATCTCTTTCTAGAGTATTGTCTGATTCCATGGGAATATCAGTCCCTAACAAGTTGTTGTACCTCCAGCCAGGTGAATATTTGTTCAGCAGGCACCGTCAGGGCACAGACATCCACCAACTGGGTTGACAACTTTCTGTTTGTGCAACCCAAGTAATATTAATATGAGGTGTTTAAAAGGTCTCAGTTAGGTGCTGTGGATCCAGGAAGTTGAGTTGGCTGCTGGAAAAATGAACTTTACTATTCGTCGTGCGACAAAAGCCGACTGCAAAGCCGTGCACACACTGGTAAAGGTGAGTGTGAGGCGATACAGGTAATGTGCGCCGATGCAAATATCAAAGCAGTCGTGTTGCTATGTCCGAATTCTGGGGATAACAATTTTGTTTCTCTTCAGGATTTGGCGGTTCATGAAAACCTGCTCCAACAAGTGACGCTGTCATATGAAGGTAAACTCCCCGTCATTCACATTATGGCCGCTATATGATCTCACTCTCAGCTATTTTTTTTCCCAAAAAAAAGGTGTAACTTCATCGAAGATTAAAGATCTTTATTCTTGCAGTCGACATGCAGCGAGTGTGAAATCACGCACGCAATGCAGAAGAGCATCTGCTTATGTTCTGGAAGAGTTTTTCTTATGTCAACGCAGCAAGAAGGTTGTTGGTGGTACAATATTTCAAATTGAATTCAGAAGATGACTGTAAACATTCCTGGTGTCAATCGTTCAGCAACAGGTGTTATTGTCTCATAAAAGGTAGACAAGGCATGCTTCATTTTTAAATCGATGCTAAAGACCAATCATGTACATATCACACTTTCCTATCATTATATCAGCTGAATGCATAATTACATTACAATACTCTAGACCAGGGGTCCCCAAATTTTTGACTCGGGGGCCGCATTGGGTTAAAAAAATTTGGCCGGGGGCCGAGCTGTGTATATATATATATATATATATATATATATATATATATATATATATATAGATATATATTTCTGAGCGATGATGTCACGTTATTGATGGGAAAATGCATTTTTAGACAATATGATTTGCCTGAGCGACTAGGATGCATCAAGAGTAACAAACGGTAGGAAATGGATTAGAAAAGACAGATTAAAAAAATTATAATTAAAAAAATTAATAAAATAAAATAAAAATGTTTAAAATTTTTTAACTTGGGACTTCTTGCGTGCTGGATTTTGGCCGCTGGCGGGCCGTATTCGGCCCGTGGGCCGTAGCTTAGGAACCACTGCTCTAGACTTTGCCCCTCACATTTTAGACGTTACCCAATAATTACTGTGGTGAGTTATTCATTGGCTGTGGATAGTAAATCCAAACTACTATATACAAACTGTACAGTGACTACTCTAAAGTACAGTATATCCAAAATTACTTTCTATAGCAGTGGTTCCCAAACTTTTTTCACCAAGTACCCCCTCAGAAAATATAATGACCAACATTAAGATATAGTACCATAGTAGGCCTATCCATCCATCCATCCATTTTCTACCGCCTGTCCCTTTTGGGGTCGCGGGGGGTGCTGGAGCCTATTTCAGCTGCATTCGGACAGAAGGCGGGGTACACCCTGGACAAGTCGCCACCTCATTACAGCATAGTAGGCCTAAATATTTATTAAAAAACAAGGCAAGTGGATTTAATATTTTGGCCACTGTAACAAACCATCACAGTTTGAACAGTAACACTGTGTTTGAATATTTAATTAAGTGTTTTTTTAGCGTACCACTAGATGGACGCGTAGTGGTACGCATACCACAGTTTGCGAATCACTGTTCTATAGTATCCGCAAATAATCAAAATGAGTAGGAGTGTTACGATTGATCAATACATCGATAGATCCATTTATATTCCTAAATCTTAAGTACATTGATCTGTGCTCAACAAGTTTGCCTTCCGGAAGATAGGTATCAATCCAAGATCAATTTAAGAGCGAATTGATCAATTTTATCGATACGAGAAAGAAAAAGAAAACATTGAATTTATGAATGGCAGACTTTATATGAAGTTTAGCGCTTTTAATAATAAGAACGTTTAGTCTCTTTTCTTGTCTCGGGCGTCATTGAAACAAAAATGACGGATAGCTAAGGCGGCAGAGAAAGGTCATAACAAACGCAGCAAGATAATATAATTCATTATAACACAAAAACTTTCAGCTACAGCATGATTGCAAAGTCACAACAAATAAAATCTACACGACACAATAATATAAAGCCACAAGTTAACTTTAAGCCACAAAGGACACGACCGAGAAGACGGAAGTGACAGCGCAGAAAGTCACGCAACGCACCGACTTCCAGAACGCAAAATGAAGCGACAACATCTAACAGCCAGAGAAAAGTTATATCATGAGAAACAAAAGAAGAGTGGCCCCCAATGCCCAACTGTTATGCAGGACAGGCGTTGTGACCATCCCCATAGGGACACAACATACGTTTTTAAGAACTGAAGAAGCCTTTTGGATGGAAGATAAAACGTCTTTAACAAACAAGAGTCCTTTTTCCTCAATTCAACCTTTGTGAATTACCATAAAGTGCATGCCTGAGAATCGACAGACATATTTTCTATATTATAGCTTGATTATGGACGGTCAAATGGGACAAAATTAAATACATTATCAAATAATTACTTAAATGTGTCATTAGTTAATAATAATTAGAATTAAATACATAAATGTGTCATAATTTTTTTATGTAAACATACATTCAACTATTTAATTAATTATATCAAATATTTATTGAAATAACTATTTCACAATTTGATGAATTATTCCATGATTTAATCATTTATTTTGTTATTTCATGAACCTGAGTGGCAGCACTTCATGAATTATTGATATCTGTCAAACTCAGCCTTCAAAGTTAGTGGGCGTATCCTAACACCTTATTGGTACCTCCGCGTTCTGTCAAATTTGGCTACTTCCTCAAAAAACGAAAAAACTCCCAGTAGCTTTCTCACTCTGTAGTTGTTGACATGCTTACTGTCCGGTAATATACACTGTGAACTTTGTCACGCTGTAATCGTCTATATGCTTGCCGGTGGGATCTGAGCAGAGGATGTCGTTGTGGCTTGTGCAGCCCTTTGAGACACTTGTGATTTAGGGCTATATAAATAAACTTTGATTGATTGATTGATTGATTGATTGATTGATTGATTGATTGATTGGTCAGAAGATACAATGAAAGAAACTGTTTAAAATCCCAACTTACTTCTACAAGAGGCAGCTGCTTTCTGTTCAGGGCAAATATTTGATAGTTGTGTTGGGAAGCAAACATCGACGGGTAGCCGACATTAACAGAACACCGGCACCTCCCCAAGTCTGTGTGGGAACCCTTCTACCGGAGAAGCACAGGCATACTCGTTGATATGTTGGTCTGAAATGTCAGAAATAACTCAACTTTAATAAATTATACTTACTTTAACTGCTACATGCTTTGCTCAATCAGGTCTTGCGTGAACAATCTACATCCTCTATCATGAAAAAGGTTGAGTATATCCTTCTTTGCCGCCATGAATTGAAAGACTTTCAAAATTCCATGCTTCAAACCAAAGCAATCATTGGCACTAGATTCCTGTTAGCCCCGACCACTGACTTTGATGGCTTAAGTTTGACGCATAAAAGAAAGTACTGACACATTTTCTACCGCGCATTCCTCCCGGGGTCGGGTGGGGGCTGGAGCCTATCCCAGCCTCATTTGGGCGGAAGGCAGGGTACATCCTGGACAACTAATCGCAGGGCCAACACAGATAGACAACATTCACACTCACATTCACACACGAGGTAGAGAACGAGACTCTGTCCCAGGTGGAGAAGTTTAAGTATCTTGGGGTCTTGTTCACGAGTGAGGGAAAGATGGAGAAGGAAATCAGCCGGAGAATTGCAGTCTCTCTACCGCACTGTTGTGACGAAACGAGAGCTGAGCCAGAAGACAAAGCTCTCGGTCTACCGAGCTATCTACATTCCTACTCTCACCTATGGTCATGAAGTGTAGGTCTTGACCGAAAGAATAAGATTGCGGATACAAGCGGCCGAAATGAGTTTCCTGAGAAGGGTGGCTGGCATCTCCCTTAGTTCAGTCACCCGAGAGAAACTCGGAGTAGAGCCGCTGCTCCTTCGCTTGGAAAGGAGCCAACTTAGGTGGTTCGGGCATCTCGTGCGGATGCCTCCCAAGCGTCTCCCTAGGGAGGTCCTCGTTGCACGTCCCACTGGGAGGAGACCCCAGGGCAAGCCAAGGACCAGATGGGGGGATTGCATCTCCTCTCTGGCCTGGGAACGCTTCGGTATCCCCAGGAGGAAGTTGCTAATGTTGCTCTGGAGAGGGAAGTCTGGGGGTCTCTGCTGGAGCTGTTGTCGCCGCGACCCGATTCCGGATAAGCGGTTGAAGATGGATGGATGGATGGATTCACACACTAGGGCCAATTTAGTGTTGCCAATCAACCTATACCCAGGTGCATGTTTTTGGAGGTGGGAGGAAGCACATGTTTATAAAAAAAAAACCACATCTTTAAACCATGAAACAGTAAAGCCAATAATTATTATAAATCAAATCATTATTGAAATTATTCAATGATTAAATGTCCTTTTTTAAATGTACTTTTTCATTAAATAAATTAATGACACATTTATTAACATTAGTGTGTTTGATTTCAATTATAATTAATTACCGGTGATTTAGTGGGATGTATAACAAATGGGGAGGAGACATTTTATAGAGAGGAAGTCAAAGGACTGAAAAAATGGTGTCTAGAAAAATACTAAGCGTTAAATGCGGCAAAAACTAAGGAGATCGTTATAGATTTTAGGAGATTTACAAAAAACACACTGGTCAGTGAAAATAAACAGTGAGGTGGTGGAGTCTGTTCAGAGTGTTAAATATGTGGGCCCTAAACATCTCACTCCTGGTGAAGAAAGCCCATCAAAGACTGTTCTTCCTGGAAGCTGAAGAGGGTCGGACTCCTGCTAAATTTCTACAGGTGCACAATTGAGAGCATCCTGTGCCAGTGCACAGAAAAAAAACAGGGAACAGCTGTTTTGTGTGGTAAAATCAGCACAGAAAATAATCGATACTACATGGCCAGACATGAATACAGTGTGTCATGGTTGGGTTGCATCTTTATGCGTTCTCCCAGGATGCAGACGGACAACTCCGGACAAAGCGTATAGGTAGGATATGATTTATTCTCCATAAATCATACACAGTCAATACAAACACACAGAAAACAAACATGAGGCGTGCCGATCGCACGGCAAGCAAAGACAAGACTTAGCACAGGAATGAAAAGCACAATAACCAGAATTCATCCAACTGTTGCTTGTAGCAAATAAGGAAGCCAGACTGAGTGTGGCGCACAACGAGAATAAGTAGCTCTGTGCAGGTGAGCGTGCCGAACACCAATCAGCACCCATGTTCACCAAAACAAACCCAGGGGTGCACAAAACAGGAACTGAGGGAGTCAAACTAAGAACAAAACCTAAACAAAACATAATCCGGGCCACGGATCATGACACAGTGTACCTTGAGCAGAGACATGACACATCCTGGCTACTACGTGTGTACGCCTCTGCCCTCGGCTAAGAGATACTGGTTCACTAAAACCCGAACAGACTTAAGAACAGTTCTCCATAACGTCATTGCCACCCTCATAGCCCTTGTCCCCCCCACACACACTCCAGTTTGCACAATATGAACAATTATTTTAGTCTATCTTGCAGTTTTTAGTTTTTAAAGCGGTGTATGTTTTTCATTGCTTTTAATCTTTCTGTTTTTTTTAATTGTATAATTTATCTCCAGCTGCTATTGAGAGTCACCAAACAAAATGTTGTATTCTTTTAGAATGAAAAAATTAAGTATTATATTCTATTACGGACACATTTAAGACATTATTTAAAGATGTGTTTATTTATCTCTCCTATTTGGCCTTCCATACTTGAGAAAATATTTTACATTGGTTGTGCAAATATGAGGGTTGTGCTCACATAATCTGTGTTCTGATGTGCATTTGCAAGACCACACACTCATTTATTTGATTGTGTTATCTGCCATTTTTGTGAGTGAGTCCTTGTGCTTATTATATATGCTACTAAATGTTGTTTTCAATGAATGCAATAATTAAGCACCTCCTCTTAGAATTTGAGCGGGATGGTTTTGGACAGAACCCATGGTTTGAATCACTGGTTGCAGAAGTACCCGAGGAGAATACGTTGAAGGAAGGTGAATGTTGTCATGGTTGTCTTACTCCTTATCAGAAAGTTTTTGACATTTGGACAGTACAACAAGCGCTGTTCTTTTCAGGATGCACAATTGTTGGGCTCGCACTTTACTTTTACACTTACTGTACATGGAAGGGGCGATCCGTCTTTTTGGAGGATTTGTATGTGATGCCAGAATTTAGAGGTAAAGCACTGTTGTCAGTGATTTTTATAAGATTAGTATATTTTAGGTACCACTTCTTTCCTTTCTGTCTGATCATAAATATAGTTTTATTTTTTAGGCTGGGCCATTGGAAAAGGTTTACTGAGCACCGTTGCTAAGGTAAATATTCACCATGCAGTACTTTCTTGAAAAGATGGAGTGGCCGATAGAACCCCTGCATTCCTCTAAAGCTAGAAATGAGTACCGACTTCGGTACTTTTACAGGTACAGACCAAAGGCCGTCGATACTACCGATTATCGATTCACGTAAAATCAAACGGTGCCCTATTTCGATACCTTTGTCATGTCCGGTTAAGATTCAGCACAGGCTCAAGCACCTGGCGGGCAAACAAGCAGTAGGGCATTCAGAGTGGACTCAGCTTGACTGCCTCTAGGTAATGTTACATGCCAGGTGTCTTGAGCTCCTTATAACATGTGTTGTAATAAATAGGACACCAGAGGAACGAGAGAGATGCTAACAGTTTACTGGACTTATGCTTATAACGTTCATCAACATCCGCAGCCCTACAAGCACCTAAAAGAACATATATTGTTACACATTAAGTAGTCCCCTTGCTGTGGCAGTAGGCTATACAGTACACCAACAAAGCAACAAAGTACAGTAAAGCGCCCCTTTTTAAAATGTGCTAGCTCGATGCTAACTTACATTGGTTTTGCCATAGATGTGCAACCAATTAGCATTAGCGGCTATACATGGTGATTTCAACACCTCCAAATTTGGCAATGGAAACTACAACCAAGTGTGTCATAAATATGATACTTACAGTATAAACACTTTTGTAAAGGACAACGAAATAAAAGACTGTTACATTCAACTTACTGGCAAAGACTACTTCCGGGCTAGGGCAACACACCATAATCTATACACCACTGCAATCTAATGTCTATGAATTGAACTGCATGCAAAGTTTACATATAATACAGTACATTACAATACTTGCAAATGAGACACAAAAGTGTAAGAAAACAAGATAACAGCTGGACGACACAGCTCAGGGTTAATTGTTGAATAAGAAAATTATTTAGTTTTTTTAAATCAATTAACATGTATTAACACATTTGAATGGATACACACAAAAGTACTGAAAATTGATACCTTTGAGTACCAATATTGATTCCCAGGCACCGGTAAGTGGTACCGAATCAATTCAAATGTGAACGCTATACCAATACGCAAAAAATGGGCGCACCCATAAAAAATGAATTTCAATACTGTAAACCCCATAATATGCCCCTCACAGTTAATAAACACATTTGAAATTGGGATTGAATTGACTTGAGGCAGCACCCTCAGCTGGATTCCTATGTACAGTCGTGGTCAAAAGTTTACATACACTTGTAAAGAACATGATGTCATGGCTGTCTTGAGTTTCCAATAATTTCTACAACTCTTTATTTTTTTGTGATAGAGGGATTGGAGCACATACTTGTTTGTCACAAAAAACATTCATGAAGTTTGGTTCTTTTATGAATTTATTATGGTTCTACAGAAAATGTGACCAAATCGGCTGGGTCAAAAGTATACATACAGCAACATACATAATCACTTTTGGTGATGTAGAAAAGTTACAATCAAATCAAATTAACTTCATGGCATGGCCTCTTAACTTCATGTGAGTGATTATGATTGACGACACCTGTTGACTTCTCTGAGCCCATTTAAATAGGGCTCATGTGATGCAGTCATTAGACTCGGTTACAAACGCGACAATGGGAAAGTCAAAGGAACTCAGCACAGAGCTGAAAAAACGAATCATTGACTTGAACAAGTCAGGAAAGTCACTTGATGCCATTTCAAAGCAACTTAAGGTCCCAAGGGCAACTGTGAAGACAATTGTTCGTAAATATAAAGTGCATGGCACAGTTTTGTCACTGCCACGATCAGGAAGAAAATGCAAGCTATCACCTGCTGCTGAGAGAAAATTGGTCAGGATAATCAAGAGTCAACTGACAACCACCAAAAAGCAGGTCTGCAATGAATTGGAAGCTGCTGGAACACAGGTGTCAGTGTCCACAGTCAAGCATGTTTTGCATCGCCATGGACTGAGAGGCTCCAGAAGCGACAGCTTAAGGCATGTCTAAAAGTTGCTGCTGATCACATGGACAAAGATAAGACCTTCTTGAGGAAAGTTTTGTGGTCAGATGAAACAAAAATTGAGCTGTTTGGCCACAATACCCAGCAATATGTTTGGAGGAGAAAAAGTGAGGCCTTTAATCCCAGGAACACCACACCTACCGTCAAGCATGGTGGTGGTAGTTTAATGCTCTGGGCCTGTTTTTCTGCCAATGGAACTGGTGCTTTACAGAGAACAAATGGTACAAAGGATAAGGCGGATTACCTCCAAATTCTTCAGAACAACCTAAAATCATCAGCCCGGAGGTTGGGTCTTGGACGCAGTTGGGTGTTTCAACAGGACAATAACCCCAAACACACGTCAAAAGTGGTAAAGGAATGGCTAAATCAGGCTAGAATTAAGGTTTTAGAATGGCTTTTCCAAAGTCCTGACTTAAACCCCATTGAGAACATGTGGAAAAAGCTGAAGAAACAAGTCCATGTCAGAAAACCAACACATTTAGCTGAACTGCACCAATTTTGTCAAGAGGAGCGGTCACAAATTCAACCAGAAGCTTGCCAGAAGCTTGCCAGAAGCTTGTGGATGTCTACCAAAAGCGCCTTATTGCAGTGAAACTTGCCAAAGGACATGTAACCAAATGTTAACATTGCTGTATGTATACTTTTGACTCAGCAGATTTGGTCACATTTCCAGTAGATCCATAATAGATTCATAAAAGAACCAAACTTCATGAATGTTTTTTGTGACCAACAAGTATGTGCTCCAATCACTCCATCACAAAAAAACAAGAGTTGTAGAATTGATTGGAATCTCAAGCAGCCATGACATTATGTTCTTTACAAGTGTATGTTAACTTTTGACCATGACTGTATATATCACCATCAAACCCATGAAATAGGAATTAATAACAATTTAAAGCAAACAATATCAATCTGTGATTCGGCAAGGAATGTACTGTCCAGTCTTTGCATTTAAACATTATTCTTGAGTGAAAGCAGAGCAAGGCCTACGGTTTTATGAAACGTTGTAGGGTGTTGTAAAACTTTATATTTAACTGTATATTAATTTAGACACTAGTTGTTTTTATTTGACTAATATTTATGCATTGATTGCCATATTTGTGCAGGTTGCAATAGAGCAGCAGTGTGTGCAGATGATGTTCAATGTGTCGGACCAGAACATTCGATCAAGAGCCTTCTATGCTGCCAAAGGGGCTCAGGTTTGCAGCTTCATGGATAACTGGGACACGCAGCACTTTGATGCAGAAAATCTTCGCAAACTGGCAAATGAAGCTCCTTGTAGTTGAAATTTGTGTTAATGAAATGTGTCGTAATCAAAGGAAAGCATGATTGTGTCGCTAATTTGGATGGAGGCTGCATTTGTGTGTGCACTGGGTTGTTGTTGTAATGGCGTTAAATGGACACTAAGGGACGCACACAGGGATGATCCATCCATCCCATTTTCTACCGCTTGCCCCTTTTGGTCGACGTTGGCAAATTTAGAAGCTTGAAGTCATTGCAATTTGGGGAAATAGTAAAAGTTTATTTTTGGTGATGGTGTAGTAAACTATACATGTCTGCAAATTAGATTAATTATAAAATGTGTTCCCTTAATAACAATGTGTCTTGTTTCAGACAATAACACTCCATCCAACTGTATAATCACTCGCCATACAGCAATAGATGATATCTGTCTATTACCTGACCGCTTCTATGCTAGCTACCTCTCTTTTTTTATAATGTATATATTCTCTGCTGGATCTACTCTCTATTTTATGCTGCAGCTGTTACATATACTGTAATATTGTACATGGTAATTGGGATTTGTTATATATTGTATGCATTGTACAAAAATATAATATAAAATATCAGTATATATTATATACTGTATACATAATATGGAAATATTACATATATGTTATATTTTATATTGCTACTATGGTACATTTTTATACCTGCATTACCCTTTCCATCCATTGTAACTGAGCTACTGTGTGGTACAATTTCCTTTGTGGATCAACGAAGTTTGTCTAAGTCTAAGTCTAAATCACAACACAATCACCGTCTTTATTCTATTTTAAAGGAACAAATACATGCAAACACTGAAACCAACTTCATGTTTACGAACGCGAAAGCGACAGCAATTTTGTCTGCAGAGTGTAAACTTCATGTATACGGTATAAATATATATCTCTGTAGGGTTCACAATATTTTAACTTTACATCTTACACAGTGATGGGCAAGCTACTTGGAAAATGTAGCTAAGCTACAGGGGAAGCTATCCCCAGAGAATTGTAGCAAGCTACATTACTAGCTCGACGGCAAAAGTAGCTACATCAAAGACCCCCAATTAACGGAATTTATATCTATGGGCCGACATGTATAAATTAATGTTATTTTAACTGAGAGTGTACAAGTCTATAACTATTAAGTATCTGTCATTCAGCTGGGGACACCCTGCAAATACCTTTAAGAGTCCCCACAATGGTTATGTGAAGTAAAACTTCTCATGAGCTTCACTCACCTTGATGTGTCTTCTTCTTTTGGATGTTTAAGATGAAAAGAGCAGTTACGATTTTGGTTCACAGAGTAAACAACTAAAAACTAAGGTTTTGGGTATAAACGCATACATTTGTCTAAATATGGCCAAACACGCATTACTGTGGGTTTCCTGGATGTCATCTTTATCACTAAAGGAAAAATCTAATCTGCTGGAGAGACTCCTTTATTTTTTTTGAGTCGTCAGGTTGAAGCGTCCCTCTGTCTCCGATTCCCTCGTCGTCATGTGGCATGAGTGCGTGTCTGTTATAATTTTGCTTCCTGATTTCGATGACCCGCCTTGTCTTGCCACTGATTGGCCAGTCCATATTGTTTGCCTTCTGCTCTGCTTTGATGAAGGCAATAGACTGCTTTGGTGCAATCTGAAACTTGCTGTTGTGTATTGCTGTGCGATACAACCCCTCCCCTGGAGCCTTTGGGCAAATGCTCAGGATGTGCTCCAAGGAGCCGCTCTTTTGGCACGGATTGCATTCCGGAGTGTCTGCTACGCCCCCAGGTGTGCAGGTTGACCGGGCTTGGGAGAACAGATTGAATGAGGAACTTTGTGCGCAGAGGTTCAGCTTTCCAGAGCTCTGCCCAGGTAAGTTTGCAAGGTTCTGCATGCTCCCACCTTGTCCACGCCCCTTGCTAGGACATGCTGACAATCTTGCTGCGACGTTCTTCTTCCACCTCTGCTCGGATCTCGTCTTGGACCAGTTGGCGCTTCTCCTTACCGCGGGCCCGGTCGTATCGTGGCTTAGGAAAGCTACCAGGCCTGCCGTTCCTAATGCCACAGAACCCACCAAAGTCTTGTGCGTTAGCCATGCCTCTGCCCTGCTTACAGCTTCTTGTGCCTGCTACTTCCTCCTTAACAACAATTCCTGCAAACAACACCTCTCTGGCACAGGTGATTTTAAATTGCTCCTAGAGGCTGCTGAGAGGGAGGTGCAGCTTGGTGGATTGGCCTTATAGGGCAATGCTACTCAAGGACTTCAAGCTCCTCAAGAACTGGCTGATGGCTGATGGTCCTCTCTAGTGCCTCTACTGTTGTCAATGGTACCTCATAGATTAACAGGGGCCAGAGTATTCTGGGCAGGACTCCGTACTGGTACATCCAGGCCTTGAACTTTCCTGGGAGACCAGATTTGTTGATGGCTGTAAGTCAGGACGACAGGTCGCTCTTGGTCTGCTGCAAAGCCGCTGCATCCTTTAGGGAGCTGTCAAACATTTTTAAGACTAGAGACCTGGACTTAGCTGGCTTGAAGCTCATCCTTGCCCATGTGACGAGCCGTTCAAGCCCCTGAAGGAGCCACCTGCACCCAGGCACAGATGTGGTCATCCCTGTCAAGTCATCCATAAAGGCTCTTATGGGGGGCTATCGGGTCCCAGATCTCAATTTTGGCCCTCTGCATTCAACCTCCGCCAACTTGACAATCATATTCATGGCCAAAGAGAATTGTGACACCGACATTGTACAGCCGGTGATTATGCCCCTCTCCAGGCGATGCCAGGCAGATATTACTTGGCTTGAGGAGGCTCTTGCGCTGAAATCATTGTAATAGTCCATGATGAGGTTGCAGATCTTCATAGGAACTTGGTGTCTTGTCAGTGCTGTTTCTTCAAGTTTGTGCGTAATCGAATCATAGGCGTTGGTTAGGTCAAGCCAGAGATTAGCCAATTACGTCACCACGGATCAATTGCGTCACCACCTATGTATGCTCCAGGCACCGAGGCACTCCAGGAACTCCCCTCTTTTGGACAGGGGTGTCTATGTAAGCGTTTGTCAAAGGACCTCAGTTAGCCTTTGGGACACGATCCTAAAGAAAATCTTGCCCTCAACGCTGAGCAGGAAGATTATGCAGAACTGCTTGATGTTACTGGAGTTCTCTTCCTTTGGGATCCAAACAGTGACGTGCGGTGAGGTTCATGACTGGTGAGGCACTGACTTCATCACAGTCAGATTTACAAACATATGAACCCTAAAGAGTATCTTATTCACCATTTGATTGGCAGCAGTTAACGGGTTATGTTTAAAAGCTCATACCAGCATTCTTCCCTGCTTGGCACTCAGCATCAAGGGTTGGAATTGTGGGTTAAATAACCAACAATTATTCCCGGGCGCGGCGCCGCTGCTGCCCACTGCTCCCCTCACATCCCAGGGGGTGAGCAAGGGGATGGGTCAAATGCAGAGGACAAATTTCACCACACCTAGTGTGTGTGTGTGACAATCATTGGTACTTTAACTTAACACATACAAACTGTAGCACACAAACAAGCACATTTAATAAAAAAAACGTTATTATGGTCTTACCTTTACCTATAAGTGCGGGAACAGTGGTGTTGGTGTTGGAGGAGTTGTGAATGAATGAAATATGAAATCCGTGCTGCAGTCTGCAGGTGTACCTAATGTTGTGTCCCTGCAGTCGTTCACGGCTCCTCCGGCGCGAGCAATGTTGTTTTTGCACTTTTTGGCTTCTTGTTAAGTGACTTTTTTTGGGTGGATTCGGTCTTGCACGTGGAGGGTTTGGGTGTGGGCTTTGGTTGGTGTGGCGCTCCCGTCGGGGGGTGCAGTCTGCGGCGAAGGTGCCTTAACCGGCACCAGGAGCCAGGGTTACGCGAGCCTCAGCCAGTGCATCTTCGCAGCAGTTTTATGATCGCTCAGCACAAGAAATACTTTACACACATACAGTTGTTGACAAAATACACTGTACATTATATACCTCAGCTAACTAAACTATGGAAATGTATAATATAGTTCATATAGCAATACGGTCTCACTGCACAGCAGGCCAGCAGTTAGCCGAGTCCGCAATCCATGTTGAGGCACAATTGAGTGACGTGCCTCAACTGGCTCCTGATCACCGCACCGTCTCTTCTCAGTATTTAAACGGCAAATGTGAAAATTCAGCGATTTTGAATAAAAATAATCTAAAACTTGTGAAGTTAAATGGAAAATAACTTTATAGTATAATCACTGGATACATATAACAATTTAATTAATTTTTTTTCTTTTTACATTTTTTTTCTTTCCATGATGGCAGGTGAGGCCCCGCCTCACCTGCCTCTAGTGACCGCACGTCACTGGATCCAAACGCCTTCAGCTTGTCTCCACTGATTTGCCACTCTCGCTGTCCCTCTTATTAATGCAGGTCATTGTATTTTGTCTGTATTTTTTGGCCTAGATTGCAGTCTATTTTTTCTCTTTGTAGCTTGTAGCTTTGATGTAAGCTTTCTGGCTACATAGGTCTAAATATAGCTAAACTACAGAAATTGCTACTTGTTCAACAAGTAGTACAACTACCACCAAGCTACTGGAAAATGTAGTTAAGCTACATAGCTTTGCTACATGTAGCTCGTTCCTGCTCATCACTGGCACATTTTGTCACATGGATGTACATATTATTATTATATATACTGTATATACTATTATTGTCATTATGTCATACAGTGCAACCCAAAATGCTTTTAAAATCTGTGTTTTTAGGAATTGGCAGTTAATGACAAGATGAATGATTAAGTGAAGATAACATGATCTTGCAATACAGTGGTTCTAAAACTATTTTCACCAAGTACCACCTCAGAAAAAACTTGGTTCTCCAAGTACTACCACAATGACCAACATTAAAATACAGCAGAGAAGTCGGCCTAAGTATTCATTAAAAACAAGTCAAAGGCAAATATATTTAATATTTTTGGCAACTGTAATATTACACACAGTTTGAACAGCAACACTGTGTTTGAATATAGGAAAATAAACACTGTACTTTAATTAAGGGATTCAATGGTGAACCATTAGAGCCCGCACACAACTACTGGTACGCATACCACAGTTTGAGAATAACTGCAGTAAACAATATACAACTCCATTTACTGTCATAAGCCATCATAAGAAAATATTATTATATATGTAATATTGCCCATCAAAGCAGAGAATTGCTTATTTTTAATACAACTTAATCATTAAAAAAAAAACACTCTCTGTTATCAAAATCATGATTAATTTGACGAGCTGTAGTTATTTAAAAGCCAAATTGTCCATGCTATTGTTTGCTGCTAGCAGCAAATTTTTTGACACTGAATTTTTCAGCACTGGATTTTTTTTACACTGAATGTTTTTAGACAAAATTTTTATTCACTGAATTGTTTTACTGATTTTTTATACACTGATTTTTTTAAACTGAATTGTTATACATTGCATTTTAAAACACTGAAGTTGTATACACTGAATTTGAAAACACTGACTTTTCTCAATGAAATGTTCGGTGTAATTTGATGTAAAAAAAATTATTCAGTTCAAAAAATTCAAAAGCAAAAAAAATTTATTTACATAAATTCAGTGTTAAAAAAAGCTTTCGTAATAAATGCGTACCAGTTTCAGTAACCATAGACTGCCTGAGTAGTTTGTGTCTGGTGGCACATGTTTAATCAGCGCTGTCAGGACTAGGACTTTGACGTGGTTTGTTCTCCCGTGGTGCAAATGAGCATTTGGACCAGACATGGCGTGAAGGTGAAGACATTATTTATTTTACACTAACAAAAGAACAAAAGGCGCGCTCAAGGCGGATGTACAACTTGACTAATGAAAACAAAAGACTTGCACGGGGGCAAAAAACTATGAACAATAAAAAACACTAACTGTGGCAATAATAAACAAACTTACTTGGCAAGGACATGAAGTGCGCAGACGTTGACAGAGTGTGACAGGGGGCATAAATGCGAGGATGTCGTCAGGACGAACAACAGAAAATGAAAAGCTTAAATAACACAGACATGATTAACGAAAACAGGTGCGTGACTCAAAACGTGAAACAGGTGCGTGACGTGACAGGTGAAAACTAATGGTTGCTATGGTGACCAGACAAGGGAGTGAAAAGACATAAACTAAACAAAACATGACTTAAAACAAAACATGATAATACAGACATGACAAGCGCAGAGTTCAAAGCTTTCCTGAGTTAAAATGGTATCCTTCATGTGACCTCTGCACCATTCATGCCTCCAGTAACAGGTAAGCAGAGAGAGGAGTACAAACATTTAAAATCCATCTATCCATTTTCTACCGCTTGTCCCTTTCGGGGTCGCGGGAATAATGATGAAAAAATGTCCAGAATGTACACTGATAGCTAAAGTAGCCAGAGTGTTATTTAGTTACAGAATGACACCTCACACGACAACGGGCCTATCATCAGCGGAGCTGCTTCAAGGTAGAAAGCTTGTTGCACATTGGATTCTATCCATCATGACCTGATAAACAGAGTGCAGAAAAAACAAGAAAGACAAAAAAAAGATCACGACAAAAGGCCAAAAGAACGCTGGTTTAAAACCGGAGATTCAGTGCTGACTCAGAACTTCAGTTTTGGACCCAATTGGATTCCAGGAATTATTGAGCTGTGGCAAGCAAAACTCCAGTGAAGAGACTGTCAAAAAGGGAAACCGAGTTGCCCAGTTATCTTAAAGACTTCTAGTTGACCTAAAAGGGGAAGCTTCATTAATTATCATAATTAATGAAGCTTTCTCTTTTCTCCGGACATGTCCTCTTTTGCGGGGCTGTACGGGCTGTCCGGCCGGGGTTTCTTAAATGCCTCAAATGTCCGGCATTTTGAGATAGGGTTGCGTGTCATTTCAATGTACGTTCAGGGTTAAGAACGGGTTAAAAATCAAACAAATTGTGGAGGCGAGCGCATGCAGGAGTCGAGAGACAGACAGGACACAAGAGAGAGATGCCGATACGTAAATGCAACTTTACGGATGATTTGCGGAAAAATAATCTGTGTTTTCGTCCCGGCCATGACAAATGGGAAGCAGAATGCACTTTGTGCAAAGCATGGAACGTATGTATCCGTGGTAAATAAAGGGGCCAACGATCTACAAGCCCATATCGATACTACAAAGCACAAAACAGCTGTGCCGGGCGAGAGCTTTTCTGCTAAATTGACAGAGTACTTTGTGCGACCTGGAAAAGGAGAAGACATTGTAAACGCTGCAGCATTTAGCATTCCACACAGTCAAACACCATAATAGTTACAGGTCGATGGATTGCACCAGTGCTTTGCTGAAAAAAGCATTCCCAGACTCAGACACGGCAAAAAAGTTGTCAAGTGGACGCACCAAAACAGAGGCGATTGTCAACAGTGTTATAGCCCCACAGCATCGACATTGCGCGAGAGGCGCTCAAAGAAATTAAGTACTGTGGCATCGCTACAGATGGGAGTTACCATGGTGCAGTGAAAATATTCACAATCATAATCCAGTATTTTGACTGGAAGAAAGGTGGTGTACATTCAACATTGCTTGAGGTCAAAAACACACCTAATGAGACAGCTGACACCATTGCAAACTGCTTGATTGAAACACTGAGAAAAAATAATTTGTCAGAAAAATGTATTGCATTCACTGGTGACAACTGCAACACAAACTTCTGAGAAATCAGACGTGATGAAGGGGGGAAAAATGTGTATGCAAATTTGAAGAAGTGGCTGCAGAACAAGATGCTGATTTGTGTGGGTTGCCCAGCACACATAATGATGAACAATTGTGTCCATCATGGTGCAGACACACTTTATATTGAAATTGAGAATATCGCTTTCTCCCACCTCCAAAAACATGCACCTGGGGATAGGTTGATTGGCAACACTAAATTGACCTTAGTGTGTGAATGTGAGTGTGAATGTTGTCTGTTTATCTGTGTTGGCCCTGCGATGAGGTGGCGACTTGTCCAGGGTGTACCCCGCCTTCCGCCCATGTGCAGCTGAGATAGGCTCCAGCACCCCCCGCGACCCCTAAAGGGACAAGCGGTAGAAAATGGATGGATGTTCAAAATCTACAAGTACTTCCACATTTACGCTGTGCACACTGAGAGTTTGAAGGAGTACTGTGACTTTGTTGATGTTGAATACAGAAAGCTCCATTCCCACAGCAAGACACAATGGCTCTCATTATGCCCTGGAATGGAGAGGCTGCTGCAGACGTTTCCAGCATTAAAGGGATATTTTCTGTCACAGGAAAAAACGGCTATAATGATCAATAGTTTTTTTTTTAATGAATTCAGTTAAATGTACCTCTGGCAGATGCATTCACTCATGTGTGTGTTCCACTCACCCATTAAAGAAATGGAAAAGGAAAATAATTCCATTGTTGAAGTGTGTAACATCTTGCAGAGTCCACACAACACTTGAGGAACGGCAGAGAAACAACTTCAGTTGTTGAGTTAAGGGACTCCTGGCACAGAAGTGCACAGATGGACACGTAAAAGAATGTGAGCAGTTCTGTGCTGATGTACAGGGTCTCTACAGTGCATGCCTGCAGTATCTCCAGAAGTGGATGGCACCCATGGAATAATTCACCCCATTCATGTGGATGGATCTGAGTCAGACACCGAGTTGGAATGATGTGGAAGCCTGCATCAAGTACCTGGGAGAAAAGGGGGCTGCCAATTGATGATGCCAAGTGTTTTGATCAAGTCACCAATCTCAATAAATTCCCTGAGAGTAGCAACAGTGATGGAGAGTTCAATGGCCTGCAAGTGCACCAGAAGTGGTGCAAACATTTTGAGAAGGCCAAAAGCATTGCATGTTAGTCAGAGTTACTGAAGATTGCACAGTTTGTCTTTGCCCTTCCTTCTCACAATGCAAATGTTGAGAGGGTTTTCTCACTGATGCAGAGCCAGTGGACCAAGGAAAAGAGCAGGTTGTCTGTTGAGTCATTGAAAGGGCTTCTATTTGTACAATACAACTTCAAAGAAACATCCTGCAAGGACTTCCATGCTTATTTGATGAGCAACCGGAAACTGCAGGGGAAAATAAGCTCTTCAGCTAAATATGCACAAGCAAACAAGGAAGGCCAGGGAGATGAGGAGGAAAACCAGGGAGATGAGGAAGGCCAAGACGACTAAATAAGAAGAAACGCTATACGCTACTTCTCCTTTTTTTTGTTTTAAATGTTGACTCTGCATTATTTCTTTTATATATTTATATTTTTTTACATAAGCCAAAAAAAATTGGCTAAAAATGCTACCTCTGTTTTTGTTGTTTTAACTGATTTGTGAAATACTCTTCACCTATAGTGTATTCTCTGAAAACCTCTGTTTTTGTGTCAAATGTTTTGAGGCATTATTTTTACATTAGAATGGTCCACCAGACTGAGAAGAGACATTTTAAAGAATGGGCTGCTACCTGTTTTTTGTTTAGATTTAATTAACCTGTTTTGAGGCATTAGTTATGTTTATATTATATACAAGAGGTTATTTTGAATATTGCTACCTCTGCACTTTTTTCTAAAACTGTGAATGTTACAGAATATACGTGTGACTTATTTTGTTATACTGTCAACAGAGAAGAAAAAAATATTTATTTAAATAAATATATTATTTAACTAGATGGACTTAACAGAATAAGTTCAGGGGAGGCGGGCCGGTCTTCACGGTTAAGTTATACTGCACACTATCTTCTCTGAATCTTTGTAAATGTCGAAGGAAGTGAGGTCGAGGCAAGCAGTAACATCTTGGTGATGATGAAGGGTTTAAATCTTTCAAAAAATATTTATCTTAAGAGTGTATATAAATCCCCTCCGTCCCATTTAGAATATTTTTTTTCATGATTGCTTATGTATTTGCATCCACCCATCCATCCATTTCTACCGCTTATTCCTTTTGGGCTTTCAAAATACGCCCAAATCTGCAAAGATGCAGGTAAATAAACAGTAGTCTAATGGGACTCGAGACCTTCACCTAAAACCTGGAAGTGCTTCTAGGTCACGTTATTGCAACCCAGCAATTTTAGAAAATGGATGGATGGATAAACCTGAAGCTTTATTTCGAAGGGTGACCGGATACACGATAGTCTCTTCCGGTTTTGAAAACGGAAGTAATATGTGTGATTTAGATGAACGGATGATTGTCGTGCAAATTGTGTACTTGCTAAATTAAACATGAACTTTAAAATACGTGCTGCAACCACAGTCGACTGTAAAGACATATCGAGAATGATAATGGTGAGTGTGACACATTCGTGGGCAACGTAACTGACAGGTACTGAAGTATATAAATACAAAACTTAATGTCGACAACTCGTTTCTAACGATGCGACACAAATTGCTCTAAACGAAGTCTGTTTCTATTTAGGAGTTGGCGGTTTATGAAAAGATGTCTGATGAAGTCAAAATATCACGTGAAGGTAATATTAATTGTTAAAGCCAACATACTGGATTAAACCAGATTTTGATTACTGTAAAGCTGCAACCAATCAAACCACTGCACGTCCAAACTGTTTGAGTTCATTACTACACTCTTGTGTACAACACACAACTATTGGCTCCAAATGTTGTTTTCTAATATGTTGAGGAAAGGCTCTCATGGCTTTAGTTTTAAAATTACTTTTCAGGTGAATGATCTTCTTTTGTTGTTTACTTAAGAACTGGAGCGTGATGGCTTCTGCCAGAATCCCTTCTTCCAATGTTTTGTTGCTGAAGTACCTGACGAGAATAAACCAAAAGAAGGTAAAAGGTTTCCATCCATGGTAGTCTATATGTATGTTAACCCTAAAATGAAGTTTTCCGTTCCAAAAAAGAGAAGTAAGTCAAACTCTGAGTCAGTTACCATGGTAACTCGCTTTGAGACACTAAGCCTGAGTTTTCCCCTCCTGATAAACTGAAGCATTTTGTCAGACATGACGTGACCACCACTCAGAATTAATTTCTGAAGATTAATATCGGGAAATAATTTTGAGAAAACAAAACTTGGTTAGACAATTAAAAAGAAGATTGATTTGAATAAAAAATAGCTCTTTTGGTATATGTGATCTGTATTAATTACAATAAACAAAATAACCAACAAAATATGAATTTATAGATTATCCTTTTTTCAAGAAGTATATGTTAATACATTATAAGATATAAATAGCGCTTTTTCTCGTGACTCAAAGCACATTCCTCATCCCATTATACACTGACTCCACATTTATACACAAACACACACACACACATATACACATGTGTATATATATATATATATATATATATATACTTATATATATATATATATATATATACACACATAAGTACATACATATTTATATATATATATATATATATATATACTTATATATATACACATAAATACATATATATTTATATACTTGTATTTATATATATGCATATATATTTATATATGTATATATATACATATACTTATATATATATATATATATATATATATATATATACATGTATGTATATATATATATACATTTACATATATATGTATATACACATATATTTACATAAATGTATATATATATATATATATATATATATATATTATATATAGTGGTGTTCTGTTATTGGACTTTTGTGCTCGTCACAGATTGTCGATAACAAACACCATGTTCAAACATAAGGGTGTCCATATGTGCACTTGGCACCAGGACACCCTAGGCCGCAGTTCCATGATCGACTTTGTAGTTGTGTCATCGGATTTGCGGCCTCATGTTTTGGACACTCGGGTGAAGAGAGGGGCGGAGCTTTCTACCGATCACCACCTGGTGGTGAGTTGGCTGCGATGGTGGGGGAGGATGCCGGACAGACCTGGCAGGCCCAAACGCATTGTGAGGGTTTGCTGGGAACGCCTGGCAGAGTCTCCTGTCAGAGAGAGTTTCAATTCCCACCTCCGGAAGAACTTTGAACATGTCACGAGGGAGGTGCTGGACATTGAGTCCGAGTGGACAATGTTCCGTACCTCTATTGTCGAGGCGGCCGATTGGAGCTGTGGCCGCAAGGTAGTTGGTGCCTGTCGTGGCGGTAATCCTAGAACCCGTTGGTGGACGCCGGCGGTGAGGGATGCCGTCAGGCTGAAGAAGGAGTCCTATCGGGTTCTTTTGGCTCATGGGACTCCTGAGGCAGCAGACAGGTACCGACAGGCCAAGCGGTGTGCGGCTTCAGCGGTCGCGGAGGCAAAAACTCGGACATGGGAGGAGTTCGGGGAGGCCATGGAAAAAGACTTCCGGACGGCTTCGAAGCAATTCTGGACCACCATCCGCCGCCTCAGGAAGGGGAAGCAGTGCAGTGTCAACACCGTGTATGGTGGGGATGGTGCTCTGCTGACCTCGACTGCGGATGTTGTGGATTGGTGGAGGGAATACTTCAAAGACCTCCTCAATCCTACCAGCACGTCTTCCTATAAGGAAGCAGGGCCTGGGGAATCTGTGGTGGGCTCTCCTATTTCTGGGGCTGAGGTTGCCGAGGTAGTTAAAAAGCTCCTCGGTGGCAAGGCCCCGGGGGTGGATGAGATCAGCCCGGAGTTCCTTAAGGCTCTGGATGTTGTGGGGCTGTCTTGGTTGACAAGACTCTGCAACATCGCGTGGACATCGGGGGCGGTACCTCTGGATTGGCAGACCGGGGTGGTGGTTCCTCTCTTTAAGAAGGGGAACCGGAGGGTGTGTTCCAACTATCGTGGGATCACACTCCTCAGCCTTCCCGGTAAGGTCTATTCAGGTGTACTGGAGAGGAGGCTACGCCGGATAGTCGAACCTCGGATTCAGGAGGAACAGTGTGGTTTTCGTCCTGGTCGTGGAACTGTGGACCAGCTCTATACTCTCGGCAGGGTCCTTGAGGGTGCATGGGAGTTTGCCCAACCAGTCTACATGTGCTTTGTGGACTTGGAGAAGGCATTCGACCGTGTACCCCGGGAAGTCCTGTGAGGAGTGCTCAGAGAGTATGGGGTAACGGACTGTCTTATTGTGGCAGTTCGCTCCCTGTATAATCAGTGTCAGAGCTTGGTCCGCATTGCCGGCAGTAAGTCTGACACGTTTCCAGTGAGGGTTGGACTCCGCCAAGGCTGCCCTTTGTCACCGATTCTGTTCATAACCTTTATGGACAGAATTTCTAGGCGCAGTCAGGGCGTTGAGGGGATCTGGTTTGGTGGCTGCAGGATTAGGTCACTGCTATTTGCAGATGATGTGGTCCTGATGGCTTCCTCCGGCCAAGATCTTCAGCTCTCACTGGATCGGTTCGCAGCCGAGTGTGAAGCGACTGGGATGGGAATCAGCACCTCCAAGTCCGAGTCCATGGTTCTCTCCCGGAAAAGGGTGGAGTGCCATCTCCGGGTTGGGGAGGAGATCTTGCCCCAAGTGGAGGAGTTCAAGTACCTCGGAGTCTTGTTCACGAGTGGGGGAAGAGTGGATCGTGAGATCGACAGGCGGATCGGTGCGGCGTCTTCAGTAATGCGGACGCTGTATCGATCCGTTGTGGTGAAGAAGGAGCTGAGCCGGAAGGCAAAGCTCTCGATTTACCGGTCGATCTACGTTCCCATCCTCACCTATGGTCAGGAGCTTTGGGTCATGACCGAAAGGACAAGATCACGGGTACAAGCGGCCGAAATGAGTTTCCTCCGCCGAGTGGCGGGGCTCTCCCTTAGAGATAGGGTGAGAAGCTCTGTCATTCGGGGGGAGCTCAAAGTAAAGCCGCTGCTCCTCCACATTGAGAGGAGCCAGATGATGTGGTTCGGGCATCTGGTCAGGATGCCACCCGAACGCCTCCCTAGTAAGGTGTTTCGGGCACGTCCGACCGGTAGGAGGCCACGGGGAAGACCCAGGACACGCTGGGAAGACTATCTCTCCCGGCTGGCCTGGGAACGCCTCGGGATCCCCCGGGAGGAGCTGGACGAAGTGGCTGGGGAGAGGGAAGTCTGGGCTTCCCTGCTTAAGCTGCTGCCCCCGCGACCCGACCTCGGATAAGCGGAAGAAGATGGATGGATGGATGGATATATATATATATATATATATATATATATATATATATATATATATAAAATCACAAAGTGTTGTTGCGTGTCCAGGGAAGCGCTGACTCACAGAAACAAAAGTGTTTGCACAGGAGGCAAAATTTGTAGGAATTGGGTTTTTAACAGACACATCATGTATGACAGTTTGCTTCTACTCCACTCGAAGATATACATCTTAAAATGAGTAAAATAATCTACCATTTAATCTTTTGTTGGTAGGTTGTTTTGCTTATTGTAAGTAAATAAATATCTGTTACATTTTCAATAAAGAAATAACAAATACATCTATTTTTAGTTGTTTTCCTAAATATTTCAAAACATAAGTATGACTAAGAAAAATTGATATTTGAAATCAAGGTTGGAAAAAGTAGTTTTTCTTCTTTTTTACTAATTTTTTGTTCGACCAATTTATCTAAAATCATTTTTTTAATTCTTGTTGACTTAACAATATATATATTTTTTTACATATAGTATAAGACTGCTAATGAGCCTTGGCCTCAAAATCCTCTCCCAACATAAGGCTTCAGGAACTAATTATGTTTGGACATCTACTGGTTTATGAAGTAACAGACATGTCATGTCTGACACATTATTTCAGGTTTAACAGGAGGAAAAAAAACTCAAGGTGTGTTTCGGAAAACCTGCCAGCGAGCAGGTTACCAAGGTAACTAACTCTGAATCTGACATACTCGTCTGAATTTCCCACATCTTAGTGTTTGCATACTCCGAGTTTTCACTTAACTTGCTTTCTGGAAACCCTGCAGTTGTTTAGTGATCATTTTTTTGTTGAACATGATTTTAATGATAGTCTTTTCATGTGTCTGCAGGGTTCGCGATAGTTGGATATGCCCTGTACTTTTCCATCTACAGTACATGGAAGGGACGGTCCATGCATCTAGAGGATTTATATGTGATGCCACAATTCAGAGGTAAAATGCAGTTTTTTTGGGGGAAATATTCACCTCACTTAAACAAATGCTGTCCCTCGAGGTAAAATTTATCGCACTGCGTTTTTATTGTACTTCCAGTAGTAGCTTTGTACTTAAAAAGTACAGATACATGTATCTTCTCAAGTTGTAAAAGGAGTAGTGACCACAATAACGAGATATTGTTCCCAATATTTTTAGTGTACATTTTCTGCCTCATCATTTTTTTAATTGATGTCATTGTCAGGATTTGGCATTGGGAAAGGTTTACTGACCGCAGTCGCTAAGGTAAGATGCCTCATAAATTAACATTATAACAGAATTTCAAGTAAACCTGACTTACCTGTAGCATACATCCGATTATAGTAGTTGGGAACCTATTTCACTTTTATAATAATAATGATAACCATTATAGACTTTATTATTATGTTGTGATATGAATGAAACTGTGGATTTAATTGCATGCTTCATCTAAAGGACTATCATGTCTGTGCAGGTGGCCAAAGAGAAGCAGTGTGCACTCTTGCAGTTGAACGTGCTGGACTGGAACACTCCATCACGAGACTTCTATGCTGCTAAAGGAGCTGAGGATCTCACTGCTAATGAAGGCTGGCACTTGATTCGTTTTCAAGGGCAAAACTTTGACGCTTTGGCGATTGAAACCCCAAAGAATTAAAAGGAATTCTTTTTTTGTTGTTGTTTTGAATGTAGCATGTCAGTTCTTTTATTTTTGCTTTGTGTGCCGTGATTCCTGTAGTGTAATGTGATACTGGAGGAAAAAAAAATCCTTGTTTTTCTCGTCTTTTTAATAACATGTCAAACAATAACTATAGCAGAATAAAATTGGTCTAATCAGGAACAGATCATCCCTCTAACAAATGTTATTATTAATTTATGTAATATTATATCTGTCCAGCAGAGAGTACATGCACCAAAATAAATTCTGGAATGATCTGCACACTTCATATGCAATAAATGTCTCAGAATTATTCCAAAATGTTTTTATTTGTATATAAAACCACACAAATTACAGAAGTTTATATATACCGGTATATATATATATATATATATATATATATATATATATATATGTATATATATATATATATTCACTTATAAGGCAACTATTGTGTATTAAAAATATAAACATCCACAAATACTTAAGTCTATTTTTACCATGATCCACTATTATTGCTGAATTAATTATTTTCCTATACAAGTTTGATAGTGGTTTATAGTATTTCTGAATCAGCACTTACTCAACTAACGAAACGTTATTCAAATGTTTTCATCGGTTGCAAAAATCCCACATGAACGATTGGAAATATTTACATTCACTGATGCAGAGTATTACTGCCTTTAAGACAATGTTGTGTCCACTACTGTGCTGTCATGCTTATTTTGTGCATACAAATCACACATTTGAAGTTCAAGAATTGACAAAAAAAAAAAAAAGGTCAGGCATGATCATGTCTTTGTTTAAAAATACTTCCCACCGTCAGATAACTTTGTTCAACTCTCCATCCTTCCCAGCTCGCTGTAACATGTCACACATATGCATTCCTTCCATAGTTGGTGTGGGCAGACTGGGACGCCACTGTGGACAGCACGCGTCCTCTAGAGGACGGCTGATATGGATAAGGCCTACAAGAACCCCAGAAACAAGCTGTTGTTAGACGAGTGCACTCTTTCCCAGGTAACATGCTTCATGTGTGGATACATACATTTTCTCACCAGGCTCTTTAAACCTACATGCACACGTCAGACATGCACCTCCACACATGGCGAGTGTGGCTGAAGACCAGCCGATGTACAAGCCCTCGCCGATTTCATACCTGTCACACAACATTTATTGTAATCGTACATTTCTCGTCATACTTGATTAAGATCTGTCCACTGACTTTGTCCCTGCGTAGAATTGGTCAAAGAACTCCTGGGTGATGTTGGCTGCATACCAAGACACAGCAATCATGGTGCAAAGGCCTTGGGAATTGGGGGGAGAACACAACATATGATAACATAAGTTGTCATTTTAAATTCAAACAGCACACACAATTGAAATTAATGTTTCTGAAACCCTCTCAGGAGATCGAAAGTGATGGCTATGTATAATTGTAGTGAGATTGTCTGTAGGGACGCAAGACCGTTTTTCATTCAAATCTCTTAGCCTGCTCAGTGGCCTTGTGGTTAGAGTGTCCGCCCTGAGATCGGTAGGTCTAGAGTTCAAACCCCGGCTGAGTCATACCAAAGACTATAAAAATGGGACCCATTACCTCCCTGCTTGGCACTCAGCATCAAGGGTTGGAATTGGTAGTTAAATCACCGAAATGATTCCCGAGTGCGGCCACCGCTGCTGCTCACTGCTCCCCTCACCTCCCAGTGGGTGGAACAAGGGGTAATTTCACCACACCTAGTGTGTGTGACTATCAGTGGTACTTAAAACTTAAATTTTGCTTCATTGACTCCGATATAAAGCAATCTACATATAAGTTTTTGCAAAACCTGTTTTTGGGGGGAACAAAATTACAAGCAAAGGCCAAAAGCAAAACATGCTGAATTGTTTGTGTTTTGTTTGTGTTTGATGACTGCTTCATTAATCATTATTATCTTTAAAAAAATAGCAAATTGCACTTTTTTCCCCCCAAGATGTCGTGGCTGCATCTTTCAGGGCCACTGATGTGTGTGAGTGACAGGACGAAAAGCTCTGACACACTTGTGGAGAATTTTTCCTGCGTCACTTGCTGTTTTGCATGTAGACCATAAATATACTTACTGGAAAGTGAAACATTTTAATATTGCACTTGAGGTTTGAATGCATTATACCCCACACATTATTAAATGATTAAAAAATGACTTCCAGAAAGCTATCAAATCTATTCTTATTGAGACACATGGAAACATCCATTGAGATGAGGATAGAAAAACCAAAATGCCACTAATTAACTAACAAAAATCAAAATGCACATCGTTGTTTCATAAGTGCGACCATAGCTTGGGGACTACGTGCATCTGCTATGTTTGAAAATGCTGCTGTGACTCATGGACGTTCAAATGTTATCTTTTTTATGGATTTCATTAACATTCACAAGTGTTAGTAAAACGCCATGAGCCCCAATTTTCAAACAGCTCAAAAAAGGCTTGGTGGCAAATTAATAATGTGCCTGCCTTCATTCCAGATTTACGAATTTTTGCCTGATTTACAAGAATACGGATACAACAAATGTGCGTAAGTTCAGGGACGTAGAAAATACCACTTAAGCGCAGAGGGGAGAATAGAGGCCATAGTTCATTAATGGCCCTACGGTCCAGCCAAAATTGTATGCTTTGAACGTCCCAAGATGTCCAAACGCGGCTACTATACTTTCACAAAGAGACAGCAGGCACATGGTGTGCATTTTAATTAGTTGGTCATTCAGAGTGGCATTATGGTTCTTTTATCCTCATCTCAGAGGATTTTTCCAGGTGTCTTTAATTGAAGCAATCAAAATAAATCTGATACATTTCTAGAAGTCTTTTTATCATTTGATTGTGTGGTATACACTGCATCCAGACTTCAAGCTCAATATAATGTTTCACTTTAAATGCGGAAGGCCAGATTTGATAGGGAACGCCCACGTCTAATGCTTGTTGCACCCTAAGTGAGCATCTTGAATGAGGACGAGCAGTGACAGACTTAAGTCGAGGGGGAGTATTCGCTGCAATTGCACAGAGTTTTGATGTGGTCCGCTACGTTATTTATGTGGCCTGCGAAAAACTGAAAGTAATAAAGCACTTTAATTCTTAAATATGTTACCTTGACTTATGATTTCTGATGAAATTATCCATCAACTAGTCTTTTACTAAAACATGTAATCATCAAAATCAAATGCAAATTGTGTAAATAGTCTACACTGTATGTTTATATTCATATAGATTCACTGTTTCAAGCGGCCTTCTGAGGGCCACAATAATTGTGATGTGGCCCTCAATGAAAACGAATTTGACACACCTGATATATTGTATCTTCTGCTACAATTAATGATGAATAAATAAGATGTACCCAATCAGGAACAATATCTGATAGTAGTTGGTATTGCCTTTGAAAGTATTTATTTTAAGTACAAAAATGTTTTCACAATCGCAGATGTTAAATTAAGATCGTTGTTTTATTTTTATGTCTCATTAATTTGATGTAAGTGTTGTTATATACATACAACTGACACGAGTGTATTCTCTGTGTTGGCCTTTTCAATGTGCTTTGACATTTGATAAGAAGAGGCTTTTTGTGTTTAAGCGGGTAAAGATAACCCTTTGAACTGGTCATTCATTACCTGATAGTTTGTCTTCTGTATACAGAGATTAGACAAGCTGACATGCCAGCTTTCTAAGTGTTGCAGTGGGTAAGAATCAGGATTGATTCATTGGTGCTTTGGAATGACCAACAATTTAGATATAACTAATTATTCTACAACATGTTACCTCTGCAAAGGAGGCAATGCTTTTACCAACATAGGCCTACTCTGTTTGTCTGCAAGTTAAAGTTAAAGTACCACTGATTGTCACACACACTAGATGTGGTGAAATTACTCTCTGCATTTGACCCATCCCCTTGTTCCACCCCCTGGGAGATGAGGGGAGCAGTGAGCAGCAGCGGTGGCCGTGCTCGTGAATCATTTTGGTGATTTAACCCCCAATTCCAACCCTTGATGCTGAGTGCCAAGCAGGGAGGCAATGGGTCCCATTTTTATAGTCGCTGGGTTTGAACTCACGACCTACCACTTTCGGGGTGGACACTCTAACCACAAGGCCACGGAGCAGGAGGTGGTAGATCACGCAAATCCCACCCAACCCATCCATCCATCCATCCATTTCCTACCGCTTGTCCCTTTTGGGGTCGCGGGGGGTGCTGGAGCCTATCTCAGCTGCATTCAGCCTCATCGCAGGGCCAACACAGATAGACAGACAACATTCACACTCTAGGGCCAAATTAGTGTTGCCAATCAACCTATCCCCAGGTGCATGTCTTTGGAGGTGGGAGGAAGCCAGAGTACCCGGAGGGAACTCACGCAGTCACAGGGAGAACATGCAAACTCCACACAGAAAGATCCTGAGCCCGGGATTGAACTCAGGTCTACTCAGGACCTTCGTATTGGGAGGCACATGCACTAACCCCTGTTCCACCGTGCTATTTCCACCAATCCTAGTGAAAGGGCAGGTCAAGGAAAAACACATTGCAAAGCGTGTGGATTCAGAAGACTAAATCATATTTTGTATAATTTGCATTGTTTTTGATGACATACTTCAGGACTATGTTTAAAGTGGGATTTATTGTGTTCCAAATTATAATTGTTTTGTCCTGGCATAAATATGTTGTTCTACTTCCATTACATGTCATGTACTATACCTCTGTCTCTGTTTTTACCTTGTAGTAAGAAGAACACTCCTCCAATAGCAGCAATCCTGCCCTTCAGAACATAGTTTTCTCCTCCTATTTTGGAGCATTGCATTCCCACAATGGTTCCCACCAGCCCAAATGTCCCAAACACGATGGAAGCGATCATCAGTGCTCGGGAGGCTTGTAGGTACCCTGCGCACAGACATAGAGGTACAATCATTAGTACTATTCTAGCGTTTAAAACAGGACTGTGCTTTATTTGTGATGGTGGCTTTATGTACAGTATGTGCACATATCCATGTGCTTTTTATTTTACACGGATGCCACGGGAGACAAAAAGTGGGCGAAAAACTAGTTTAGAAATACTTCTTTTTGTGTTTTTGGATGTCACAAACCAGACAGATCCGGCTGTGAGTACTTTTAGATCCGCTTGTTGAAGAGTGATTAATGCTTTTCATGCCAAAGTCACTACATTTGTCACTAATTGCTTATTTAAAGAACATAATCTAGGACCTCGTTCACACTGCAGGTCAATTCCATTTTTTTTGCCCACATGTGACCTGCAGCACATTTTTTTATGTGAATGTGAAAAGCGCAATTTTGAATTTTTTATATCCAACCCAAGCCTTTTGCATGTGGATATAAATCGGATATGTATGCGATGCGACTGCAGTGTGAACGCTCCCCACTCATACATCTGACCAGAACGTCATCAAAAAGCGATAAACGTCATAATTCTTTGCCAAAATAGGTGGTTACAAAATAAATAGTCGAAAAATGAGCAGAAAACAGGTAAAAATAATATTTTTTAGGAACTCACATCAATGTTCCATCACTCATGTCTCTGACTCTTCGTAGCAGACATGAAAGTAAAACTTCCCACAAACTGCCAGAGCCAAAATACTTGCCCTCTTCCTTTTTAATCTTCCATGAGCAGTTCAGAAAATGTTGACTATAATAGCACAAAATCCTTGAAATGGCCACAAATGTGCCAAGACTGACACTGACTAGAATTAAAGCCACGTTTACTTCTGTAAACACTGCAGCATGTGTGTCTGCATGCGGGTCAAATTGAGTTCCATTAGACATCGCATTTTTTTAGTAATGTAAACAATTACATTAATAGATCAGATTTGACCCAAAAAAATCTGAATTGGATATCCGACCCTGCAGTGTGAACATAGCCTAGGTGGTCTGAATACTCCTGCTTATAACCTTGCAACACTGATCCCCACGCTACATCTTCTTATTCTCTGGCAGACCAGGTGCTTATTAGAGGTGTGTTAAGAAGCAGAGGTATGATGCCAACCACTGTACAGAGTAGGAACATTCAGAGACGTTCCCATCATAATATGTTTATTAGCAAACGGCGAACAGGTAGCGGTCCAAGTTTATTTTGAATGTATGGGACATACTGTCTTAAAACACTATTAAATATTGCTGTCCATAGAAACTGCATGATGACATCCAATTATAGGACTCCGCATATTTCATTTTAATGTTTAGGTTATATAAATATAACCTTTAAAATACTTTGGCATTGCTGTGTGAATGGAGTGATTGTCTCATAACATTTTTTGTTGTGCCTTAGCATTTGATGGAGTGCTCCACTCTCTTTGCATTGACACAATGAGTCACTTGCTTTTGTACAGTGCGGTACATTGTGTATCATAACAAAGTTGCAACATTGACTCGAGCCCCCTACAGGCTCATGACTGGTTGTCATTCTAATGCTGTAAATACAAAAAAAGAGAAATAATAGTTTTTTTCAACAACATTTCCCATCTCATAAAAACAATATTGTCCTGTATCCATATGCTTTACAGTTTGTGAGGCCAACAAACTAACACATTTTGAAATTTGATGAATGTCTGTGGTGCTCACTTTACTGCGGTTGTTCCTGGTTACAGTCTTTCATCTCATTATATTTTATACAACCGGCTTTTATTACCTGCTGTTTAACAAAGAGCATCACCTCTAAAATGTGACTGAGTCCTGTTTTTAAAGACAGTTATAAACAATCAAACCACTGTTGAATGCAGTTAATATAGTAATAGTTTTTTGTACAGTTACTTGCCACAAAATAAATAGTTTTCCATGTCAGTAGGAATAGATCCAACCCAGACAACACGAGTTTTCCCTCAGTCGGCTACATACCGCTTAGTGCGAGCAACGATGGAAAATCGCGGCAGTTGTGAACCCCTGTCGAGTCGGTGGCACAGGACATCCAGAGATTCTCATAGATGGTCGACGTGGTGATAACGTTACCGTCCACTGTGGACACTCTCCAGTATCGATTCGGAAGCGCTATCCCAACCATGAGCCATCCCAGAAAGCCCAGGAAGAAGGCAAAAGCTTCCACTATCGGATCCATAATTCCTTAAATTCTACTGAGTTTGGTCGAGCACCTCTGGAGGTTTCCGGAAAGAAAATGTTGACTAGACTATCTTCAAGCCCAAACCAGTGGATTTGTTTGTGTGATAGACTCAGATTTCCCAGCAACCCTTGAGCCAGGATGCTACAGAAACCTACAAATTAATGATTAATTCCAAACAGCCTACTTATGATTTCCCCTATTATTCCTACATGTCTTGAACTTTTTCAGAGGCCCAAGTGTTTACCCAACCTAAAGGAAGTCAGGTCCAACCTTCACACCTGCTGACTAACGTCTATAGACTGAAAGTTATTTGTCACTTTCTGACAGTCGCTTTGAACACTGTCAATAAATCCCAATCATTATTGATTGGATTCAAATCCCAGTTTGGGACTGAGGCTGACTGGTGGATGATGGGAATGTCTACGGTTTTGAGGGGTTAGGGGGCATAAGTGCACGCCCACCAAGAGATAAGATTTTGCTTTAGAAAAGTGGTCCCCAACCTTTTTGTAGGGGGGTGGGGAGAGTGGGTAGAATGGTAATTTTTAGTTTTTTGTCATAAAGAAATACAATCATGTGTGCTTACGGACTGTATCCCTGCAGACTGTATTGATCTATATTGATATATAATGTAGGAACCACAAATATTAATAACAGAAAGAAACAACTCTTTTGTGCGAATGAGTGTGAATGAGTGTAAATGGGGGAGGGAGGTTTTTTGGGTTGGTGCACTAATTGTAAGTGTATCTTGTGTTTTTTATGTTGATTTAATAAAAAATAAAAAAATAAAAACTATTTATTTTTTTATTTTTTTATTTCTTGTGCAGCCTGGTACCAATCGATCCACGGACCGGTAGTTGGGGACCACTGCTTTAGAACACATAGACTTGTCGCTCGGCAGGAATTTGTAATGGCCTTAGATTTTGATTATATAGAAACAATATTTTTTTTAAAGATCAAGCAATTTTGTATTTATAGTTTGAAAAATATAAGTTATTTTGCATACAAGATTTAAATTTGAAAAAGCAACAAAAAACGGCCTTAACATTAGAAAAAAAAAAGTATCAAATTGAAAACAAAAATTACATGGTTGCCTTGTTAAGACATTACCTTTACTTAGATTAAAACTTTTTTTTAAATAATACATTTAAGTGGATAAAGTCATATTTCACATGTACTCAATTACATTAATATTATATAGAAGAGTAACTGAATTTTTTATTTATCAAATTTATACAATCAACTAAATTTTACATCATCAAATAATATTAATGAGGCATTTTTTCTTTGATGAATAAATGTTTTTTAACAAGTTATTATTTACATTTAATGTGTACACAATACATTAATGTACAGTCAAGCCCAAAATGATTCATACCCCTGGCAAATTTTTACTTAAATCTTTTGTTTAAATTTAAAAAAACATATTTTTTCCACACTAATGCCTCTTTTATTGTCTTATTATTTTCTGGGGAGACACACACCTATTTCATTTCCAATCAGGAAAGGAAAAAGTCACCTTAATTCAGTGGTTTGAGTAATTTCGGGCTCGGATGTGTATAATAAAATAAATATATTTGTAAATACTCTCCAATAATCCCTGAATAAAAGCAAACTTTGCCAGAATAAGAACATTTTTATTGAGCATAAGTAGCTGCTTTTTCATTTATTGCACACTTGCAGACTTGTTTTGCCCATTTTATTGTCTACATACCGGTATGATGTGAAAAATTTGAAACAAAGTTTAATCCTTATTTTGAAATACAAAGCAGCGCGCCGTGTGATGTTTAACAAAAAAGGAAGATGCAAAGTCAGCAAAATCTTACAGCTGAATCATCAGAACCTGCATGCGTGATGTGTAAAAGACTCCTGAGCAATTAGTTCAAATAAATATCACCATTTTGACAGTAGATTTAAAATGATAATCTCTTACTTACCAGGAAGGGCAAAAAGGGATGGAAAATCGCGGCAGTTATAGATCCCAGTGGAATCACTGGCACATGACATCCAGAGGTTCTCATATATTGTGGAGGTTGTAATTACACTGCCTTCTGTGGTAGACTCTTTCCAATACTGGTCTTGCAGTGATACAAAAATCAGTATCCAGCTGACAAAACCAAGGAAAAGTGCTGTAATTTCAGTGATGTCTCTCATCTTGGAAGAAATCTTCTCTATCTTATCAGCGAAACTATCAAGACATTGCCTCTGTAAGGAGCTCTAATGGCAACTTCTGTATCTGATATACATTTTAGAGGGCAGTGCATGCACTCAGGGTTTTTTCTTCTTCTTATGCACTCAAACAAACCCAGACTAATTTGATCATTGATTTGTTGGCTCTAGCTACATTATAAGTTTGCTATTCCCGCCCAAAATTGATGACATTTCACGTGCCTGGCACCTTACCATAGAAGTGTAAGCATACAATGAACCCTTTTTCCCCTCCCCGTTTGATCTAGCAGGGGTAGAGGTGAGATACTGTAAAATATATTACTCTGCTTTTACATCATGCAAAACCTTGTAAAATGCAAACGTGATTTTTGTCTTTGCACTGCAGTCAGAATCCCTCAATGGAGACATTTTTTTTATGCATAATTCAGAGGATAGTTATGATAATTCAATGTTAGTTTAAAGCATTATTGTTAAAATGACAAAACATTTATAAATCTTGCAAGATATGTTGAAAAGGGTGCAAGTTTGGGGTACGTTAATTATATTAAGTACATTTTGGTGACTTATTTCATATTATCTTGTCTCCATCCCTATTTGATCACATGGTAGCTGTGATTTTAGAGAGGTTATTTCAAGTTCGATGAGCAAATAGTAATAAAGAGGACTGAATAGAGGGCAGAACATACATGGAAACCTGTGTAAAGAGTCAAATGGCGGGTGATTTATAGGAGGCAGAAAGTGCCTATTTTAGCTCAGGTTAAACATTAACAAACGGAAACACAAAAGATTCATTGAATTTCTTGAGCTTGGCAAATCTTTTTTTTCTGCTGGGGATATACATTTAGAAGAAAAGTTTTGTACTGTCTACTTAACTAAACATATTTTTCACTTTGTATTTTATTGGACTTTTTTCTTACTATCAAGTTACATATAGAAGTGTGCCAATAAGATACATTATTCAGAGTGCATTACACGCACACAAAAAACTGTATGAACCAAAACGTGATTCTTTCTTTATGGTTTAAGTCTGTATCTTATCAAAAGTAAATTTTCTACTGTTGTCAGGTAATCAGCAGGAAAGTTCAAAGTTCTGTCATATACTTACAGTATTGACCAGACGTTAAGGCTTTAAATCATAATCCTTTCTCTGTTAATATTTTATTTCCTTGCCCTTCCCTTAGTCATTTGAAATATGCATTACCTCGTGTCCGCGTTGACCCCCGCTGCTTTAAGAATTTTTTTTTATTTCAATCAATCTTCAATGTCTTTTTTAGGGGGTTAGACAAAGAACAGATAGAAAAGAAATTACAGTTTGAGTACAGCTATTCAGAAATGTCTTTGGCATCTGGCATTGTATTTTGGAGAAGGATTGATTAAATACCACCACAATGGATTGGAAATAAAACATTCAAGATGCTTATGAACATCACCAAATTTAGTTTCCTTCCAAGAAGTGCTTTGTCAGCCATAGGGTTGTAACGATTTGAAAATTTAATATCATGGTTATCGTGACCAAAATGATCACGGTTATCATTATTATCGCTGTATCGTTGAATGTGTTCAAAAAGTCCTTTTTTTCAAAATAACTAAACCAAATAGACTGTTAGAAAACCCAATAGTTTGTATGTTTTGCATTTCTTATGCTTCACTGATAGTGTTTTAGTCTTTGTATTTTATGTTTTTTATTTATATAAATCTTTAAGAAGTGCATACAAATTAGAAGTGCATAAACAAAATATATTATTTATATTTATGGGTGGCATTGTGGCATCCTACTCTGTTCACCAGTCATTGAACGCATCCTAAAAACACCTCGGTCTCATATTCGTATAGAACGATCACTCTAAGAAAGCACAGCTTGTAGGTTTAATGTGCACAATTAAATATCGTAGTTTCTCAGACAGCAATGTGTTTGTCAAACAAATAAAACATTTAATCACAATTAATCGCACTTTGTTCATAGTTAACTCAAAATTGATTGCGATATTGCAGCTAGATATAATTATTCTTCATTACTAAAGTGTAGCAGACAGACAGTTTTGAAGTTGTTTTTTTTTTTTTTTTTACAATAACTTGACAATTGGTTCATCTTAATGAAATGTGTTTAAAACAGCCCAACACATAAAAGACATGAACAGGCTTTTAATAACAATACAATAAATTGGGCTACACCATGTTTAGATACCAGTGTCACGCATTAATGATACAAAATGTGGATTGTTACAATCTTGTTTTGATTTGAAAAGATGTTGATTGACAAAACATCTTTTTGTCAACCGAAGAAAAGAAACCACCTTCCCTGGCTAGGATGCATTTTATATGAACACAATGTTTCTCAAAACTTATCAACAATTGCTCGTTGCTCCAATCTCCAGCATCATTAACAAATCTATAATTGAAGGTAAATTTCCAAACTCATTGAAATCTGCAGTCGATAAATCAGGAGACCCGGCAACAATCAATAATTACAGATCGATATGCATTCTCCCTGCAGTTTCCAAAGTAACTGAAAAAGTGGTGGCAGAGCAGTTCATTAAACAGTTAAATAATGGTCCATACAACTAAAACTCAATGCAGTTTGGATTCAGAAAAAACATTCAACTGAGAAGGCAATTTGTTTCTTTGTGAAAATTTTAAAGACAAAAATGGATAGCAGTGGTGTTATAGTAGCTGTTTTTCTTGACTTGGAGAAGGCGTTTGATACTGTGAATCATCAAATTATATTAACTAAGCTGTCTTATTTTAATTTGTCGGTAAATACTTTGCAAAGGATAGAATCACATACAATGCATCCAAAAAGTGCTTCACTTTTTCTACATTTTGTCCTCATAATTCTACGCACAATATCCCATAATGACCTTGTGAAAAAGTTGTCTGTTTTTTTTAAGGATTTTTTGGAAATGTATTGAAAATAAAAAAATAAACACTCACAAGTACACAGTTATTCACAGCCTTTGCTTTATACTTAGTTGATGCACCTTTGGCAGACATTACAGCCTCAAGTGTTTTTGAATACGATGCCACAAGCTTGACACACCTATCTTTGGGTTTTGCCCAATTGTCTTTGCAGCACCTCTCAAGCTCCATCAGATTGGATGGGAAGTGTTGGTTTTCGTCCAGGATGTCTTTGTACATTGTTGCATTCATCTTAGTCTAGTCAGGGAGGTGACCAAGAACCCGATGGTCACTCTGTCAGAGCTACAACATTCCTCTGTGGAGAGAGGAGAACCTTACAGAAGGACAACCATCTCTTCAGTCATCCAGGCTTGTATGGTACGTGACCGGACGGAAGCCATTTCTTCATAAAAAGTCTGCCAAAATGCACCTGAAAGACTCTCAGACCATGAGAAACAAAATTCTCTGGTCTGATGAGACAAAGGTTGAACTCTTAAGCCTGAATGGCAGGCATTTGGAGGAAACGAGGCACCACTCATCACCAGGCCAATACCTTCCCTACAGTGAAGCATGGTGGTGGCAGCATCATGCTGTGGGGATGTTTTTCAGCAGCAGAAACTGGGTGACTAATCAAGATAGAGGAAAATATGAATGCAGCAATGTACAGAGACATCCTGGATGAAAACCAACACTTCCAATCCAACCTAATAGAGCTTGAGAGGTGCTGAATAGAGGAATTGGTGAAACTGCCCAAAGATATGTGTGCCAAGCTTGTGACATTGTATTCAAAAAGACTTGAAGCTGCCAAAGGTGCATCAACAAAGTATTGAGAAAAGGCTAGTCAACTTTTATTTTTTTGAATAGATTTGCAAAATAAAAAAATATATAAATTCACAATGTAATTATGGGGTATTGTGTGTAAGATTTTGAGGTAAAAAATTAATGTATTCCATTTTGGAATAAGTCTGAAACATAAAATGTGGGAAAAGTGTAGCGCTGTGAATACACTCCGGATGCACTGTATTGTGCAGAGAAAATAGTATGTTAAATTACACAACACTACATCTGAAACTTCTGATCATACTCTTGGTCTACCTCAAGGCTCGGTTTTGGGACCATAGTTGTTCAATCTGTACATTAATGATCTGTCAAATAGATGTATGCTGATGATGCTATGTGCATGCAAAAACTAAATTCCAAGCTGCACATGATCTACAGTATATCAGCTGCTTTGTCCAAAGTGGCCAACTGGTTGAACCTTTCTCATTCGCATCTTAATGTGTTTTTTTTCCCTAAGAAGGCAAATGCTGACATAACTCCTGATGTCTTTGTAAATGGTACAACGTTCGAAGTTGTACAGGAGTCTAAATATCTGAAATATCATTGATTCACAACTATGTTTTAAATAACAAGTACAAAAAAAACTGAATAGAATATAATACAACCTGTCATATTTTAGATATGTTTGAAATCACTTATCTCTTGACTCTGCAAAATTATATCTCAATGCAATGATCATCCCACATATTACCGTCTGTATAACAAGTGGGACATCGGCATGCAAGTCAACATTATAGCCTGTCGAAATTGCATACAAGCAAGCTCTAAAAGTCTTAGACAAAAAGCAACACACGCCGTCATTGTAACATCTTAAAAGAAACATGAATTGCTGAGTTGGGAAAATATAATACATTATGCAAATGCTTCCATAGTGTACAAGATTTTCCATGGACTAGATCCACCTCCACTAAAACAATTTATAAAGACCAACTTAAATCGAAGGACTAGATCAGGATCTTGGGGTGACTGTCTGGTCCCATTCAGGAAAAAGTGCTTTTGGCCAATCAGTTTTTTCATATTGTGCGTCACACTTATGGAACAAGATACCAAGTAACGTACGAGACTTACAAACTCTTACCTCTTTCAATACACATCTAAACTGTGGTTACTTGAACACCCAAACTGCACTCATAATGAATCTTGAAATCCACTGGATCTGTTGTATTATTACATGTCATTGATGTCATGTACAACTTTATTTTTAATGTATGGGTTGTTCTTGGGTTTTTTTTTGGTGGGGGGGTGTTGCTTGTGACCCTGTCTGCTTACATTACATTATGTATACAAATGTTGTGAAATAGTGCGTACTTAAACTCAACTGTGTATGCTAACCTGTGCAATAATACCTGCACACACGTCCCTGTGTGCAAAATAGGTGCAATAGGGCAATGTGCAATTTACACCAGCATTTTACAAACCTGTGAATTAGCACTTTATAACGGGCAATGTGCTATTCTTCTCAAGCACTTTAGCGCTTCAGCACTCTTACACTTAAATCCAACTTTCTATGGTCACTTAATTCATTTTTTTTTTGTCTTATTGTACTTTCTTGTTGTATACGGCCTTGTTATCTTGTTGTTTGATGCTGTCCTATTCTTATGTGTTTGGCATTAATTTCCGCAAGGACGAACGATGGAAATTAGCCACTATACAATCTTGCATATTTACACTGGTGTGTTCATCAAAATACAGTACATACTGTCCCTGTTTTGAAAATAAAGTCAAAGTCAAAGATGTTCGGTAATGCAATCCGTGATATTTCGACCTGAATAAATGCTTCTGATGTGTGTTGTACAAGTTAATGGTATCCATATAGCTGCATGACAATGTCTTAACCTTCTCTATTTATTAATGAAATGTTATAAGTTGATTGGCAACACTAAATTGGCCCTAGTGTGTGGATGTGAGTGTGAATGTTGTCTGTCTATCTGTGTTGGCCCTGCGATGAGGTGGCGACTTGTCCAGGGTGTACACCGCCTTCCGCCCGATTGTAGCTGAGATAGGCTCCAGCGCCCCCCGCGACCCCAAAGGGAATAAGCGGTAGAAAATGGATGGATGGATGGATGTTATATTCAGCCAGCTAAACATTCTGTAATTGCGAACTATCAATCAGAACAGGTTATAAAATAATATACACTTTATTTTAATCTGCCAGAAAACATTTATTTAGGTAGAACTATCACAGATACATTTACAAAATATCTTTGACAGAGCATTGTCTTTATGAAAGACAATTTTTAATTTTGTCATGGTATAGACCAGATGTGACATGCAGCGCTATTATTGTGAAGCCGCAAGTATGTGATTGGTTTGAGAAGAGGGGTTTTGACATTTTTTGATGTTGTAACAAGAATACATAATATTAAAGACTTCCTGTCTCTGCCGTGCCCAGTGATGGGCAGTAACAAGTAGAGATGTCCGATAATGGCTTTTTTGCCGATATCCGATATTCTGATATTGTCCAACTCTTAATTACCGATACCGATATCAACCGATACCGATATATACAGTCGTAGAATTAACACATTGTTATGCCTAATTTTGTTGTGATGCCCCGATGGATGCATTAAACAATGTAACAAGGTTTTCCAAAATAAATCAACTCAAGTTATGGAAAAAATGCCAACATGGCACTGCCATATTTATTATTGAAGTCACAAAGTGCATTATTTTTTTTAACATGCCTCAAAACAGCAGCTTGGAATTTGGGACATGCTCTCCCTGAGAGAGCATGAGGAGGTTGAGGTGGGTGGGGTTGGGGGGGCCGGGGTTGAGGTGGGGGTGGGGGGTGTAGGGGGTAGCGGGGGTGTATATTGTAGCTCCCGGAAGAGTTAGTGCTGCAAGGGGTTCTGGGTATTGGTTCTGTTGTGTTACGGTGCGGATGTTCTCCAGAAATGTGTTTGTCATTCTTGTTTGGTGTGGGTTCACTGTGTGGTGCATATTTGTAACAGTGTTAAAGTTGTTTATACGGCCACCCTCAGTATGACCTGGATGGCTGTTGATCATGTATGCCTTGCATTCACTTGTGTGTGTGAAAAGCCGTAGATATTATGTGAGTACTGGAGAGTGCTCCCTCCTTGTTCTACTGGGGGACTTCAACGCTCACGTTGGCAACAACAGTGACAACTGGAGAGGCGTGATTGGGAGAAATGGCCACCCTGATCTGAACCAGAGTGGTGTTTTGTTATTGGACTTTTGTGCTCGTCACAGATTGTCCATTACAAACACCATGTTCAAACATAAGGGTGTCCATATATGCACTTGGCACCAGGACACCCTGACTTTGTAGTTGTATCATCGGATTTGCGGTCTCATGTTTTGGTCACTCGTGTGAAGAGAGGGGCAGAGCTTTCAAACGAACACTACCTGGTGGTGAGTTGGACCTGACAGGCCCAAACGCAAAGTTTGGGTCTGCTGGGAACGTCTGGCAGAGTCTCCCGTCAGAGAGCGTTTCAATTCCCACCTCCGGGAGAACTTCGAACATGTTACAAGGGAGGCGCTGGATATTGAGTCAGAGTGGACCGTGTTCCGTGCCTCTATTGTCGAGGCAGCTGATCGGTGCTGTGGCGGTAATCCCAGAACCCGCTGGTGGACACCAACAGTGAGGGATGTCGTCGAGCTGAAGAAGGAGTCCTATTGGGTCATTTTTGCTAATGGGACTCCGGAGGCAGCGGACAGGTACCGACAGGCCAAGCGTTGTGTGGCTTTGACGGTTGCAGAGGCAAAAACTCCGACATGGGAGGAGTTCCAAGAAGCCATTGAAAACAACTTCCGGATGGCTTCGAAGCGATTCTGGACCACCATCCGCCGCCTCAGGAGGGGAAAGCAGTGCACTGTCAACACAGTGTATAGTGGGGACGATGTGCTGCTGACGTCGACTGGCAATGTTGTGGATCGGTGGGAGAAATACTTCCAAGACCTCCTTAATCCCACCTACATGTCTTCCAACGAGAAAGCTCTGCCTGGGGACTCCGCGGTGGGCTCTTCTATTTCTGGGGCTGAGGCTGCCGAGGTAGTTAAAAAGCTCCTTGGTGGCAGGGCCCTAGGGGTGGTTGAGATCCACCCGGAGTTCCTTAAGGCTCTGGATGGTGTAGAGCTGTCGTGGTTGACAAGACTGAAGCATGGTGGACATCGGGGGCGGTGCCTCTGGAGTGGCAGATTGGGGTGGTGGTTCCTCTATTTAAAAGGGGGAACTGAAGGGTGTGTTCCAACTATCGTGGGATCACACTTCTATGCCTTCCCGGTAAGGTCTGTTTAGGTGTACTGGAGAGGAGGCTACACCGGATAGTCGAACCTCGGATTTAGGAGGAGCAGTGTGGTTTCTGTCCTGGTCATGGAACTGTGGACCAACTCTATACTCTCAGCAGGATTCTTGACGGCATCCCTCATCGTTGGTGTCCACCAGCGAGTTTTGGGATTACAGCCACGGCAGGCACCAACCACCGTGCGGCCACAGATCCGATTTGTTTTGTGGGCTTGGAGAAGGTATTCGACCATGTCCCTCGGGAAATCCTGTGGAGAGTGCTCAGAGAGTATGGGGTATCGTCTGATTGTGGCGGTCCGCTCCCTGCAAGATCAGTGTCAGAGCTTGGTCCAGATGAGGTGGCTCAGGCATCTTGTCAGAATGCCCCTCAAACGTCTGCCTGGGGGGGTGTTTAGGGCGCGTTTGTCGGTAGGTGACCACGGGGAAGATCCAGGACACAGTGGAGAGATTATGTCTCCCAGCTGGCCTGGGAATTCCTCGGGGTCCCCCGGGAAGAGCTGGACAAAGTAGCTGGGGAGAGGGAAGTCTGAGCTTCTCTGCTTCAACTACTGCCCTCGCGACCCGACTTCGGATAAGCGGAAGAAGATGGATGGATGAATTAAATATAATCCACTTTTTTTTTTCAGCACTGTCTTCCACTTTCTTCCTTCCCATGGTTGGAAAACAAGTTATGTCCATCTTTAGCTACAAGCTAATGCTAGCAAGTAAGACACAATGTTTTAAGCAGATCTTTTGGGGTTCCCTGTGACATTTGGCGTGTCAACTAATGGTGAGAATGCTTGTAAATAAAATATTTTCTTGCAACTTAAAGGGCACCTATTATCCTATACTTTTCTTACCTATTGGTACCTGTTTTTGTGTGTTTGGGAACTGCATAAATCCTGTGAATTTGAAATCAAACAATGTAGGCATGGCAGAGATATTTACAAAACAATCTTGTCGTCCGTTCCCGGGCGCGGCCAACGCTGCTGCCCACTGCTCCCCTCAGCTCCCAGGCGATGATCAAGGGTGATGGGTCAAATGCAGAGAATAATTTAGCCACAAATCGTGTGTGTGTGACAATCATTGGTACTTTAACTTTAACTTAATACTTCCTCCAAACGAGCCGTTTGAATTTGCCCAATTTGTGACGTCAGCGGATATCTGTGGTAGAAATTTACCCGAAGATCTTTGCGCGAGTCCACCATTGTAGTGAGACACTGTAGTAAATAAGCTCCTTCTTTTTCTCTATCCTCTCGCTGTCGGGCATACCGGCTCGTAAATGCACATGCATCATCCGCTGTTGACATTTCTAATATAAAGTAGCGTATAGTTCTAACGTATATCTGTCAGTAAACTCCGTATGGAAACGCTAAAAACTACAACACTGTCGAAGTGGAGGCACGTAAATAAGACCACAGACAAAACGGCGCATCCTGAAGAGACGGTCAGAAAGCGGCTTGAAGTTGGTCTGTAAAACATAATATGTGTGTAATTTTGACCAAAGAACCACCATTAAATGTTATGTTAAACACAAGGAGGTGTTTTAAATGTAGGGGGAAAAAGCATATGACCCCTTTAAAGCGTAACAATTCGACATATTTTTTCTCAAAACACTACTAAATTTGGGCACTCTTAAGTTGAGGTACCACTGTATTTGTATTTGTCTAAAATTATTATACTACTTTACATCATCCTGAGAACCAGCATACTTTGCAGTGGACATTTGTTTTTGATCTTTTTTTTTTTTTTTTTTTTTGGTCATGTTTTGCAAAACACAAGAGCCTGCTACAGAGGACGCTGGCGCTCAGAAGGATACTGTTAATTATTTTGCAGTTGTGTTACATATTACCATACTGATATTGTTTGTTGTTGTTGTGTTTTTTTTTTTATTGAGACAAAGATAATTTATGTATTTGATATTTGTTTACTTACTATGGTATATTATTTGTTTATTATTTATTTGTTCACTGTTGTGTTACAGAGAACAAGGAAATAGGATAAAATTGCTATGGTATGAAAAGGGGTAGGATTAAATAAGCTCAGCTTCTTCCTACTCCTTTTTGGACGTGCTGTAATGAAACAACTGGAAATATGTGGTGTATGCATGTTCGAAATTAACTGAAACTGAACTGAACTGAACTGATATAATAACGATATTTGGGTTAACAATATCAACAGTCATTGCTTTCTAACAGCGACGGGACATACTGTAGATTAGATCAGGGGTCGGGAACCTTTTTGGCTGAGAGAGCCATGAAAGCCAAATATTGTAAAATGTATTTCTGTGAGAGCCATGTAATATTTTTTTTAACACTGAATACAACTAAATGCGTGCATTTTAAAGTAAGACCAACATTTTTAGAGTATAATAAGTCTCTTATTCTTTTTAATAACATTGGTATTCTGAAGCTAACTAATAATAAATCAAATACGTCTTACCATTAATGCGACCCTCTTGTACCTCGTAGGACAGCTGGGATTGGCTGAGCCACCCGCAACCTTGAACAGGTGCGGTAGAAAACAGATGGATGGATTAAAATGCATGAGAATGTTTTATATTTTGAACGTTATTTTTAATACTGTGATTTCCAGCGGAATTATTAATTACTTATCGTGTTAAGCAATTTCAGCAAAGATTTATCTGAGAGCCAGATGCAGTCATCAAAAGAGCCACATCTGGCTCGCGAGCCATAGGTTCCCTACCCCTGGATGAGATGTTGGTACGTAATTTAATCTTTGTGCAATCCCTTGAACATGACTTTCAATGTATACATGACTGCATGCAAAGGAGGGTCCACTCACGGCATAACGATATTTAAATAGTGATCCATTTGTATACCTTGGACCAGTCATTATTTGAGTATGTAACAGAGTTTCGGTGAAGTCACAGCCTCAATGCGCCGTCTAATAAATCAGTGTGATTGATTGCTATGACTGCAGCTTTTTATGCCTCTGTCAGGTGTGCAGAAATGTGATTTAAAAGGCCATAGATTTTCTATTCATGAGCTAAAATTGCTGAAACTAAACTCGTATACGTCACTGTTGTTGCCAGATATTTGGTAGTAGAAGAGACCTGGTTGAAGAAAAATAGTACAAACTGCAAGTAAAGGTTTTATGTTTATATTGGGCTGGGTCAGTTTTACACATAATTCTACATTCTGCCATGTGTCTGTGAAGTGATGTATTTGCAATCCTTAATTTTAGTCACACTCGTCTTGCACATACATTTTAAAGCAATAAAGCAGCCAGTACATCATTGCATTGCAAGATTTTATTAATTGCAGTTCTAGCTATGGTATTTGCATCAGGCAAAACAATTATATTCATGCTATTAAACACATTCTGTAAAGTTCAGTGCACACATGCATCAAATGTCGTCGTTTCTGCTTAAGAATCATAAATGGTGGCGGCGTGGCTCAGATTTTATAGAGGCCATGCCAGCAACTTGAGGGTTCCAAGGTCTATTCAATACTGTTGTGTCCTTGGGCAAGACACTTTAACACTTTGCTACCAGTGCCACCCAGACTGGTTTACATGTAGTTTTAAAATTTAAATAATTGGTTTCAGCACTTTGAGTCTCTAGAGAAAAAAAGCGCTGCATAAATGTATTTGACTTCATATATATTTTGTACATAATGTTACGTGATACATTATAACAAACCAATACACAGTACTGTACATATATGTACAACATCATTGCAGTTAAACTATACAGTACTACACTATATACTTAACATTTTATTAGGTCCATGTGCACAATTTTAAAAAGCTGTGTGAACAATTCTGTTTTCACAAAAATAATAATGCCTAGAAAAGGATGGAGTGCCATCTCCGGGTTGGGGAGGAGATCCTGGGGGTCTTGTTCACGAGTGAGGAAAGAGTGGATTGTGAGATTGACAGGCGGATCGGTGCAGCGACTGCAGTGATGCAGATCCTGTATTGGTCAGTCGTCGTGAAAAATGAGCTAAGCCGAAAGGAGGTGCTTAGGGCACGTCGAACCGGTAGGTCACCACGGGGAAGACCCAGGACACAGTGGAGAGATTATGTCTCCCAGCTGGCCTGGGAACGCCTTGGGATCCCTCGGGAAGAGCTGGACGAAGTAGCTGGGGAGACGGAAGTCTGAGCTTCTCTGCTCAGGCTGCTACCCCCGCAACCCGACTTCGGATAAGCGGAAGAAGATGGATGAATGAATGGTTATGAATACTAATTTGCTCTTTGGTTTTTTATCTGTGATAGTGTACACACACAAGAAAGCCATCTGTAATAAACACTTTAGTATAAATATTGTGAGATCAGCTGTTTCATCTCTTCCTGCCCTGTTTCTATTCAAGTCCTGGCCTTGTTTTTCCTTGGTGGGGTGTGTGTGAAGGAGGTCCTGGCGGGGGTGTCGATTACCAAATAAAATTTTCATATTTTGATTTTCATATTAATTAATTTAAGATTCATGGCCCTTTTAATTAGTTAAGTCTTTCTAATCTGAATAATGTTGATTTGGTTCTCCTCCATACATTTAAAGGAGCACACAGCCTCCACTTTTGGCTTCCACATAGTTTGGGTCAAGGTCATTCGGCAGCTTTCCGTTCTCAGCCCATATATTGAGCTCTCCGAACACGCCTGTCTCGATCATCTCCTCTTGCCATGGGATTGGAACGTTGCCCGAGGCGAAGTCGGTAAAGAACTCTGTGTCCTTGTTATCCATGACCACGCCTTTGATCGTGCTGAAGGCGCCCACGTCGTCGATATCTTTGGCGTAGACCGCCTTGGGATCAGGGACAAATGGAGGCGGCAGCATACCTGTGGTTGATACATATAGGAAATTGATGATTTGTTGGTATTAATGCCTTTGTTTGTGTGAACACACCTGTAAACAGACCCTCGATTAGGTGATATAGAGTAGCATTGATTAAGAATATATTTGTTAATGCTGTTTGCAGAGGTGCACATCTGCACTACATTGTGCTTACCAAAGGACAATGTCTCAGTATGACGTGTGTTCCCCTAAAGTACAATGACTCGAATGAAAAACATTATTATTGATATTTTGCTTACCTTATTTATAAGTAACAGGTCAACATATTAAATCCATCACTCTGTATGATACAGTGCAGTTAAGTTAAATTTGTGTTATTGATGCAATGGTCATTGAGTTCATATGTTGTGTGCCTATCTGGTAGCTGAACTTAATGAGTTTATTATCTTCACAGATAAGGCAAACATACTGATCTTTAGCGCAAGCGACTCCTGTTTTAGCTCTGCAGGACTTTATTGTGTTCATGATTGTGTGCAAACATCTCACCAGCTTCCAGACGGCCCCAGTTGATGTCTTTAAAGAAGGGGCACTTCTTGAGTTCGGCGCACTCGTTGTTCTTGAACCCGAGGCGTTTCCCCGGATCCTTTTCCATCAAGCCTTCACAAATATCTTTACACTCTTTGCTAAAGTTGGGCGTGTACGGAGCCGGGTCATTCAAGATTCTGCGAGCCACCTCGTCATTTTCGACCTGAAAGAAAGACACAATTAGTGAATTTGTCATTTGATGGCACTTTATTATGCAAAATGTCTGTTTTGTACCATCTCTCCTCGTACTCTGAAGGGTCCTTTGGCTGCAATCATCTCAAACAAAGTAACCCCCAGAGTGAAATAATCTACAGTGTAGTCATATTCTTTCTTCTGGAGCAGCTCTGGAGCCATGAAACCTGTATTCAAAGACATAATACTGTTGAGTAAATACACCTATTCTAAGACCCAAGTCCTATTCAAGACATCCCACTTACCTGGAGTTCCTGCATAGCCAGTAGTAGTGTCTTTTCCTGGTGGAAGTTCAACAGCCAAGCCTAAGTCTGACAGGCGGACATGTCCTACAAAGTGATAAGACACAATGCGGTTTAATAGGTTTTGTCCATAGTGGGTAATGAGAAGTTTCTTTATGGAAATATTTTGCTTATGTGTGTTGGTGTGTGGCCTCTCTTACACAAAGACCCCATAAAATGACCGTAATCTATCCGCCTTTGCCTTTCACACGAAACTCAGCAATGTAGCATTCCACATTAGGATAATTAGAGGTGTGACATATCAAATACTTTGGGGGAGTATCCATTGCTTACAACACAACAGAGATGTATGTAAAGTGTCAAATTTCACACTAGACTCCCAGCGTTATTGACACAGCTATGATACTACAGTTGTGGTCAGAAGTTTACAAACACTCAAGGCCTCCCACCCCTGGCTAAGAAGAATTTTATTTGATGGCCCAACCTCCCATTACAAAATAATTGTTGTTATATAAAACATTTACTTGGTACTAAAACAAATATTTTTTGTATTTTTGTTTTCAGTGCAAAATAACAAATCCAACATAATTAAAATATTGCTTTCCTGAGACACCTCCAACTTGGCATTGAACCTGGTAGAGCAGGGGTGTCAAACTCAAATACAGAGTGGGCCAAAATTTAAAACTGAACAAAGCCGCGGACCAAGGTTGAACAAATTAACCTTTTAACTTCATAGTGACATGCAAAATCGAGTTTCAAATAATAATAAAAAAATATCAATGACATATCAAATACAATTTAAATAAAAATTGAATGCCTCTTTTCTATTTGCAGCCTTCTGAGGTAAATATCAACATTAACTTTTTCCACAGGCTAATAAATTTGAAAATAAAATAACAATGAATAAAACAACCATTCAGGACTTTAAACTGCTCAGTTTGCAACACACTGATCTAATCTGATGTGCCCAAGCCAGATACCTGGCATCTTTACTTGGATGCTAGTTCATTAATGTCGGGGCTCAGGCTTTGAGCTGAGGCAACCTTCATTATCGAACGAAGGTGTTCATCAGTCATTAAATCTCGTCCACCCGGACCACAGTCTTTGGGGCGTGCCTTAAATGCACTGCCTTTAACGTACTCTATGAGCTATCGTCACGTCCGCTTTTCATCCATTCTAACATTGTTCAGACCCAGTCACAAGATATGTGCGGATTCTGTACGTACACACGAGTGAATGCAACGCATACTTCATCAACAGCGATACAGGTTACACTGAGGGAGCCAGTAACCTGTATTGCTGTTGATGAATTATGCGTTGCATTCAATTGTGTGTGCGTGCAGAAGCCGCACATGTTATGTGACTGGGCCAGCACTCGTTGGACTGGCTGAAAAACAGACGTGACGATTTTCGGGAGGGGCGCTGAAGTTTGGAAGACTCCCGGGAGGGTTGGAAAGTATTAGAATTAGCGGTGAATGCGATGTTACCGCGGCACCTCCGCAATATATAATCGGCGGGTGCTAGCTTTGGTGTTAATTTGATATCGCCTCAATGGCCAAGTGAAATTACACGGCGGGCCAAATTTGGCCCGCCGTGTAATTTGGCCCGTGGGCCAAATTTGGCCCGCGGGCCAGAGTTTGACACCCATGTGGTAGAGTAACCTTACAAGACCACTTATGCAGCACGCCACAAAAACACTGAAATGTTGGGGTAAATTTGCCATTATATTCTCATCAGAAGGAAGGGGCTATGAATACGTTTGAAGTAAAATATAATATGAAGTGCTTGTCATTCATTAATTGACATTGTATATTGTGTGAGTCTTCACACAAAACGGGGCATCCCACATATCCCAGGGCCCTATGCACAGCTCGTGATCAGCTTATAGGGAGGGGCGGCCTTGCATAAACCCAATATGTGCTTAAACATATTGTAAACCGTCCTTTTCCCAGGGTTAAATAATACATTGTACATCCCTAACAAGAATTGGGTGCAAATGTTTGAATTAATTTGGGATTTTCTCTCATTTACACATAGTCCACACAGTCTACATACAAACTATTTTAATAAGTGGTGCTAAAGGTCTTTTAACTTGACAAGGCCAAGCTCTTTTAACTTTTCACTAAGGACTGTAGCCGGTAGTTTCTCATTGTCAGCATAAAAAGGATATGTTTGCCAACACCCATTGGCTCAACCAATACTGTGTACAAAAGGAAAGTATGAGGAACTCAGTGAAGATCAGTGTATTTACACAGTACAGTTATATAACTGTACAATAATCCACTCTACAAATAACTCTAAAACTTGAATATTGCACCCAAATTCTGTGTCATTGTTGTTTATAGTGTATATCGTGCTTTGCTTTGCTTACTTTTTAGCTGCTATGTTTCATTTAAATAAAGATAGTCGTGGTCAGAGATAGGTATTAACATTTGAACAGATACAATACCAATTTTCAGTACCTGGTACTCAACAATCTTCGTTACTTATGTGTTTGTTCATGTCGTAATAAATGTTAATTGTTTAAAACATTTTTTTATTGTTATCTTTTAACATTTAAAAGTGAGCTGATGACGATAGCTGTGCTGTCCAGTTGTTACATTGTGTTTTCTTAAACATCTGAGTCTCCTTTGCAAGTATTATATAGTACACTTTGCATGCAGTTGCAATTCTAAGACATTAGATGGCAGCAGTGTACAGTCTATAGACCATGGCACCGAGGACAGTTTTGCACGGCTACGGAGTTATAATGACACATTGAACGTGTCAGGATGTTGCCACACTGCCAACAAAACTGAAGATCTGTTTCTCTTTTTTCAGTGGAATAAGTAAGATATCACAGCGTTGATTTCAGTTTGTCCTCGGTGTGTAGTCGTAGTCAGGAAATAGCCTTTACTATCAATCTAAATGGGCCAGTCGTGTCTTTTTGATGAGCCCTACAAATTGTTTATACTGTAAGTATTGTATTTATTACACACTTGCTGCTTGATTGTAACGTGCATCTTAGTTGTAGTTTTTATTACCAAATTTGGAGGTGTTGAAATGGTCATGTAAAATTTATATTGCTAATCGGTAGCATGTCTTTGCCATATCCAATATAAATTAGCATCGAGCTGGCACATTTTCAAAAGTAGAGCCTTTCTTTACTTCCCGGCGCCTTTTTCTTGCTTTGTCAGCATGGGAAATTGTAACATTACTTTCAGGCAGTCGGGCTGAGTCTTCCCTGAGTGCTTGAATACTTGTTTGCCCGCCAAGTGCTTCAACCCCTGCAACCGGATGTGATGACAAATTAGGGTACCTGATAGTACTGACATAATTCGATCGGTACCTATAAAAGTAGTGAAGTCGGCACCCATCCCGAGTCATGGTGAAATATGTGATTGAACACTAACAGTGGTTTTGGGTGTCGTGTCATTGGCTTTCTGCAGACATATTAGCACAAACCAGGAGATATATTTCACCTGCATCATCCAGCAGTACATTCTCTGGCTTCAGGTCTCTGTAGATAATCCTGTGCTGGTGAAGGTGTTCCAGCCCACAGATTACCTGAGCTGTGTAGAAACATGCCCTTTTCTCATTGAAACCCGGGTTTTTTTCATCCACGTTGTACATATGAAACCTGTGGCGGGATGAAAGACATGATGAGGCGTTTAAATCGACTAAATGAAGATTGGTTCAAAGACGTCTTTAGCCTCTTAAGGACTCTTACTGTCTGACTTATAGAATGACGCACCAGACAGCCTAGTGTGTATATTAGCTGTAGGGTTTATCTACACTTTAGGTAATTAGCGGAGGCTGGGAGACAGGAGAAGTAACTACCGAAACCAATGTACAACCTACAGTACCTTCATCATTTAGAGTGTAAAGCTGTGGTCAGAGTTTGTATAAAGCACCTGAGATCCCCACCATTCATGATGGTCATAACTAGACAGAGGTCAGTCTTGGTCTGGAAGGCGTAGGCCAGCGTCACGATGAAGCGACTGTGGACTTTTGCAAGGATGCGCTTCTCCACGATTGCGCCCTAAACACGGTTAAGGACAGGGTTAGTATGGGAAAATCAGGAATAGACATTCTCAGCTCTGCCCTCCCAAAGATGTGTCCACATTTCACCGTCCGTCAGCTTGGATAGGATCTTGTTAGGTGCTATAGAAAATATATGGATCGATTAGGGACTTTGTTGACATGATTTTGTTTTAGTAATTATTCTAGCGGACTTGTAAATACAGTAGAGTAAACCTTTGTCAATGATGTATCAACCTAGAAACATGTTCATTATCCCGTGCTTTTAGAAGCGACAAGCTGGAGTGTGCTGAGCTTCTTTCTGGAGTCTTTAAGAGACTACCAAGCTTCTTTGCACTGAGTCGTCAACGTAAAAAACTAACCCTGTACCCTCCTTATTTCCTGTTCGGCGTTTATCATAATAAGCTTATCGTGTACGCCAGAGCTTTACCTCATAGCCCTTGCGTTTCTTCAGCCTCTTTTTATCCAGCTTTTTATTGGCGTACATTTTCCCTGTCGCTTTAGCCTGACAAGCATACACTTCCCCGAAACCCCCCTTGCCGAGGACCCTGAAGTCCATGAACCACTCCTCGTCAACGGGCTGGCTCTCCAAACACTTGAACTGAACAAAACGCAGGAAGTACATGCTCTCCTTGAAGCCGTCCAAGGCCTTCTTCTCCAGGTGTTGGAGGAGCTGTTTCTCGCTTTCTTTAAACAAGTCGCCGTGCACATTCTTGCAGTCCTCCTTTACTCGCGAGACAGCCTTCTCTTCTAAGAAGCTGCAGAAAGTCTTTGATGCCGACTCATAGTATTTATTGACTATCTTTTGGGCCTTCTGAGCTCGGTCCTTTTCTTGGCATATGACATAGTCTTCGATGTCTTTCCACAGCTCCCCAGCGGTCTTGTGGGTGGCGTCGCTCTCCAGAAACTGTTGGAACAGTCGCTTGCCGATGGGCTGTTTAACACACATGCTGTCAAAGACGGCGCCTGCTGACGCTTTCATGTGCTCACAATCTCTGATATGTGGGAGTTTCAGCTTGGCCCGCATCTTCTTGTCGCGTAGAGCGGCAGCTGCTGCACCGTCAACACTTCCTCGGGCCGACACGTAAGCCGAATTGGCCACCACTGTCTCCAAACCACCGATATCCATGATCCCAACTTTTGTCTGCAACAACAAATCAAGACCAAATGAAGACGCCTGTGCACCGTGGTATTTCTTCTACTATTGTCTGTTATGTGATATTTCTTAAAATCCCAGCTATCCCAGCTTGTCTTTTCAGTTTAAGGGTGGCTAAATGGCCTGCTCTATCCAATCTCTTTATTCTGGGAGCTTGAATTGTCTCATTCAGTTGGTTCTGGAACCGTGAACTTACAACCTTAGGACCAGCATGTACTATAATAATGCTATTGCCTTAGTGTTTATAATTAGTTTTGAAATGCCTTCACTCTTTCTTGATCTTGTTCCTGGTCTTTATGGCTCGTTCTTGCACTCACACAATTAAGGTAGTGAGACTCAACTAGTTTTTCAGGACCCCCGGACTCATTGTGGGTGCAACAGTCTGTCTATGTGAATTACATTTATATAGCGCTTTTCTCTAGTGACTCAAAGCGGTTTACATAGTGAAACCCATTATCTAAGTTACATTTTTAAACCAGTGTGGGTGGTACTAGGAACAAATGAGTGAAGTGTCTTGCCCAAGGACACAACAGCTGTGACTAGGATGGCAGAAGCGGAGATCGAACCTAGAACCCTCAGCTCTGTTGATAGAGCGGTAAACGATGCATTATAATAATCAATAGACTTGTTTTTTTTCTTTTTTTTAAAAGTATAATATCAGCTATCTTCCTTGGTATATACTGTAATCGATGCACATATATAAAATCAATATCTTTATTTGTGGTCTTATTCTGTGAAATTTGTATATTAAATTTTACTTAAATCCATGTCTACTTGATAGTATGTTCTGAAATGCACTTTGATCATAAAATTTAAAATAGGACTGGCTATTTAAAACAGTTTTGCTTGGTTTAACATCAACAAAAATGGGTTGCAACTTCATAACCACGTGCAAATGTCCGTGCCAAGTTGACACCAGTTGAGACCCTTTGCATCAAAGTTCACATATTTTCTAGTTATAGAACTGTATTTTGCCGTAAAAGGTAAACATCCATTCATCCATTTTCTACCGCTTGTCCCTCTCGGGGTACAAACACATATCAACATAATGAGCACAGTATATGCCATTCCAAACTACATGCAACTACCATAATACACATATTCCTTCATCCATTCATTTTCTACCGCTAGTCCCTCTCGGGACTGGAGCATATCCCAGCTGCACTCGGGCAGAAGGCGGCGTACACCCTTGATATGTCGCCACCTCATCACAGGGCAAACACAGGCAGACAACCATTCACACTCACATTCACACACTTATATTCATTAATACCGCTCTCTTACCTCAATGTTAATCAACAACTGCAATATACAGTTTTTTTCCATTTGCTTACACACAATTTTACTACCTGTGTGTCTTTTTTTTAAAAGATATACACACTTTTCCAAACATCACATTCAATTTTCTTAATTCCTAGATTATTTGCAAAATGACACACTTCTGTCAAAACATATGCCCATTCATAAAAATAAAGCAGGCATTTGTAAAATTGTAGTTTTATTTTCATCTCACTCACACAGACTTCAAATGATAAGACACTATTGGAGTGAGTTGCCCAGAACAGTGATAAATACAAAACACATGTGTAAAAAAAAAAACTATTTTACTATAAGAAATCACATGTTTGGGGCATTTTGCACGACCTTTTTAGCATATGTGATGAATGATTACTGTAACTTGACAAAATATATTGGCAATTCCATAGCAATCGTAATTGTTTACTTTGAAGGACCTAACGAGAAAGTGAAAATATCCTGTAATCTTTTCAAGAAGTGCTCAACAATGATGCTGCAAACTGCAAACATTTATTTTTACCAAAGTCAGGTAAACATATCACAGTAGTCAACAATGACATGCAGTACAAATTAAAATCTGAGACTCATAAAAGGGTTAGAAAAAAAATCTGGAGATAAATAAATATTACAGCATGTGCAGACTTAGGCAACAGCAGCGCTATGAAAGAACGTACTCAAAAGCCTCAGTTACTGTTTCTAATCATCACCTGCCCGTCTAACTGGATCAGGCCATAGTATCCCATCCACATCACATGTGCAAGATGGGAAGGTGTGTGTAAAGCACTGTGTGTAATATTTCGCAACAACTGTGAAGCAGAGTCTATGCCTAATATTAGGCTAATCTGCACAGTGGTTTTGCTTACTGTGTGTAGACTTTGTTAACTGTGTGAACATTTAAAATTGAGTGTGTAAGCAATTGGAAAAAACTGCATTCTGATTATGTCCATTTTTGCAAAACACAGGTGAACTCACCTGTTCCTTTTTACATTTAGCACCCACTTGAAAGCTGTATTTTCAATGTATCACCTGTGTGTCTTCACACCTGGTGGATGTGATTATCCAATATGTTCAATTGTGTGGTCCTTGGCAAGCCAGCCCTTTGGATTGACCAGGAAGTAACTTCACAATCCTTAACTTTGAGTAAAGTGTAAAGATGTGTGTATCACAATCCTAGTGTGTGTGTAAAGAGTGTAAATGTGTGTATCATAATCCTTATATGTGTGCAAGATGGGAAGTTGTGTGTAAAGCATTGTGTGTAATTTTTTTTCAAAAACTGTGAAGCAGAGTCTATGCCTAATATTAGGCTAATCTGCACAGTGGTTTTGTTTACTGTGTGTAGACTTTGTTAACTGTGTGAAAATGTAAAATTTAGTGTGTAAGCAATTGGAAAAAAACTGTATTAGATTATCCTAAAACCATATACAAACTTGTTGTGGCCAGAGTGTGCCCTGTATGTAATCTGCCATCACAAAGAACATAAAAGAAAAGGAGATTCTTAAAACAAGGAACTGCTATGCTGCACCCTGCTGTTCAAACACTAAAAGTTGCACATGTTGCATTTTCTCCCTGCTTAACTGAAAACTCTGTGTGATATTCTGCAGCAGGTGGGAAAATAGGCCAGGAAAAGTGGATTGCCAAGTTAAGGCTTCCGGGGGTGTAAACGCCTTGACCTGGAACACATGCTGCGGCAAGTGATACTGCAGGAGCCTCCTTGATTCTGCATAATCCAATTAACACTGACTGTTGATACCTGTAATTTACAGATGACTGACCTCGTTGACAATTACCCTACATTCGGGTGTTAGCTTTTAAACCTAACTCATCCTGTTATCCATTCAGAATCATTTTGTAATTATGTGTTGAGTATTTATACTAATATTTTAGTAATATTATAAGATACAATAATGGTTTATTTAAACTATTATATTAAATATAGAGAAATGTTAATACTACAATAAAATTATGCTTGTTTTTTCTTAATTTGCTTTACAAAATGCAATTAAATATTTCACTGTCCAGTTTGTCTCAACATTTAAAGTCACATCTGCATTAAATAAATATGCAATATGTTTTGGATTAAATATTGTATTTACCTTACTGGAGTCAAATGATGACTTGTTGGCAATAAATCAAATCCACCCAGGAGGCATCCGATTTATCATTCTTCCCGTTGCTCCATGTTCCTCGAACCACCACAACAAGTAGAACTAGTCTTGAACCGCTCTAATTTCTAGACCCTCTCTACCCCTTGCCCTCTTGCGACGTAGTGAAAGGAAGAATAATCAGGTAGAGCTTTACAGTGCAACTGAAATCCAGCCTGCTGCTTCATTTGCTGGTTAGGGTTTAACAAGGAGCCACTTGACAGAAGCTATTAGTGTGACTTGGACCAAGGACTGTTTGCTTATTAGAAAGTAATTGACTCGACGTGTGGGTATCATTTAATAACCATTTAAAGCAAACACATGACTAAGAGTTGTTTTGAAATTATGATGTGTGAGTGAAATGGATCATAAACTATTTGTAAACATTACAAATGCAAATTCTAAACACCTCAATTGGAGAAAAAAACCACATTCATGCATGTTTGGCTTGTTCTGAGTTACTTTCCCTATAGTATCCAACAACGTGGGCCCATAAAAAAAAGTATCACAAATCCTATTAAAAAGGGTAGAGGTGAATCCGATTCTACATTGCAGTCTAATCCAGCTCAGTGTCAGAGACCAAACCCACCTACCGAGGAGGGCATGTTGTCTGATGGTCATCGACAAAATAGATATCTGTAACCATGCCATTTATCTGTGTGCATACTCATTGGCCACAATTAAGATATATGTTTATATTTGCTGCTTGCAGTAAAATTGTACTTGGTCATATGTAGAGGTGTATGTAAATTTTTAGTTACCTGATTAAGCTTCTGTAAAAAAAATAAACAAGAGACTGCAAACTACTACCACATTAAAACATACATATATAATTATGTAATCAAAAAATGATCATTGTTATTATAGTTTCATTTTAAAAGGCACAATTAAAAGATAAAGCTTGTCCAATTGTATGCGTGTGCTGCTAACAGTTTGATGGTGCCAGAATAGCGGACAGGCTTGTTGTTTAATTAATGGTGTGCAAGGTAAAACAAAAAAAATCCTATTAAAGTGTCACAGGCAATTTCAACAAACTGCCAAGTCTCCTCAATTACATGTGCTGTAAGTGATTTTCAAAGGATTGCACTTTGTCCAAATGGAGTACACAGAACATTGTGCTTCAGTATAGCTTTTCTTTGTTATATTTGCATATGCTTCTTACACTGACTTATTTTAGTACATTGGTAAAGTTTTTCACACAGTCTATTCCATAATTTAATTTAGAGAACAGTAAGGAGTGTTCATTGATTTTTGGTGCAGCATGTGTTTGCCTTACACAATATTGTTGAATTTCTCTCTGGCACTCATCGAGGGCAGACACGTTCCTTCTCTTCATCTCTCCTGCTTGCTTCTTAGTTTTTTCTTGATATGAGTTGGGTAATTGTGTTACATGTAAATATAAACAGAATACAATGATTTGCAAATAATTTTCAACCCATATTCAGTTGAATATGCTACAAAGACAACATATTTGATGTTCAAACTGATAAACTTTTGCAAATAATCATTAACTTTAGAATTTGATGCCAGCAACACGTGACAAAGAAGTTGGGAAAGGTGGCAATAAATACTGATAAAGTTGAGGAATGCTCATCAAACACTTATTTGGAACATCCCACAGGTGAACAGGCAAATTGGGAACAGGTGGGTGCCATGATTGGCAATAAAAGTAGATTCCATGAAATGCTCAGTCATTCACAAACAAGGATGGGGCGAGGGTCACCACTTTGTCAACAAATGCGTGAGCAAATTGTTGAACAGTTTAAGAAAAACCTTTCTCAAGGAGCTATTGCAAGGAATTTAGGGATTTCACCATCTACGGTCCGTAATATCATCAAAGGGTTCAGAGAATCTGGAGAAATCAATGCACGTAAGCAGCTAAGCCCGTGACCTTCGATCCCTCAGGCTGTACTGCATCAACAAGCGACATCGGTGTGTAAATGATATCACCACATGGGCTCAGGAACACTTCAGAAACCCACTGTCAGTAACTACAGTTGGTCGCTACATCTGTAAGTGCAAGTTAAAACTCTCCTATGCAAGGCGAAAACCGTTTATCAACAACACCCAGAAACGCCGTCGGCTTCGCTGGGCCTGAGCTCATCTAAGATGGACTGATACAAACTGGAAAAGTGTTCTGCGGTCTGACGAGTCCAAATTTCAAATTGTTTTTGGAAACTGTGGACGTTGTGTCCTCCGGGCCAAAGAGGAAAATAACCATCCGGATTATTATAGGCGCAAAGTTGAAAAGCTAGCATCTGTGATGGTATGGTGGTGTATTAGTGCTCAAGACATGGGTAACTTACACATCTGTGAAGGCGCCATTAATGCTGAATGGTACATACAGGTTTTGGAGCAACATATGTTGCCATCCAAGCAACGTTACCATGGACACCCCTGCTTATTTCAGCAAGACAATGCCAAGCCACGTGTTACATCAACGTGGCTTCATAGTAAAAGAGTGCGGGTACTAGACTGGCCTGCCTGTAGTCCAGGCCTGTCTCCCATTGAAAATGTGTGGCGCATTATGAAGCCTAAAATAGCACAACGGACTGTTGAACAACCTAAGCTGTACATCAAGCAAGAATGGGAAAGAATTCCACCTGAAAAGCTTCAAAAATGTGTCTCCTCAGTTCCCAAACATTTATTGAGTGTTGTTAAAAGAAAAGGCCATGTAACACAGTGGTGAACATGCCCTTTCCCCAACTACTTTGGCACGTGTTGCAGCCATGAAATTGTAAGTCAATTATTATTTGCAAAAAAAAAATAAAGTTTATGAGTTTGAACATCAAATATCTTGTCTTTGTAGTGCATTCAATTGAATATGGGTTGAAAAGGATTTGCAAATCATTGTATTCCGTTTATATTTACATCTAACACAATTTCCCAACTCATATGGAAACGGGGTTTGTACCTCTCAACGAAATTGACAAGCTCTTCTCGGCAAAAAGCTTGGGTTTGAGGCAACCTGCCTGTCCTGACGGGACGGTTGTTGCCGGACACTCGACACACTCTTAGGAGGAATGGAGTGTCGCGTGCCTGGCGACCCTTCAGTCGAGGACATTGAAGATATCTACCTATTCGGAATCATGATAACAGGAGATCTGTTAATTGGAGTACGTGTTGTATCGACAAATTGGAAGATGCTGGCAGCCTCTCAATGTACCCTAAAACTGCCACAAATGATTGAAGGATGGGCAGAGCTGTGGGCACTCAGACTTTTGTGATTTTGGACTAAATCACAAACTGGACAACATCTTGGAGAAGTCGTTTGCTCTGCATGGCAAAGTATGATGAACCTGAGGACCAAAAATAGACAATTTGAGTGAAAAGTTAAAATATGTTTTCACTCGGTCAAACACAAACATTCTAATCTAGATTTTTTTCACTGGCTGCAAGCGACCTAGCAAGGTTTTTTCTTCGAGATTCTCCCAAAAGGACAGTGCAGCGAATACACTTCAAACTGCTTCCCTGTCTCTTATGGACACACACCTGTTGTTTAGTTTGGGATTTGGGACCCATGTTTACCACTTTCCTACATTTTTTACAGGGCACTACTTATCTGGCGCCCCGATCGGTGTTCCTGTTCTGTCCACCTTGTAACTGTATGTCTGTTCTTGGACGAGTTTGTACTGAAAATTGTATTTTGTTGTATCTTTTAAGTTCCATCCATCCTATATTCCTTGCCACTTTATACTAGATGTTATTGCAACTGGGATAGGCTCCAGTCACCGTCGCAACCCCAAGAGGGACAAATGGTAGAAAATTGATGGATGGTGTGATTTCAAGCATTTTTAAAATGTAGAATAATACCAGAGGTTTTTTATACTTAGTCAATGCTTATGCCGTCTAATTGTGTGTGAATACCTATATATAACTTTTTCCGAACAACAATATATAGGTTGTACTTGTTCAAGGATATAGTGTGTTTTTGTTAAACCTGCACATCTTTCAATATTTTAATTTCTGCTGTAAAGATTTGTATTATTTCCTGTTTGTTTTCCTCAGGCAGACATACTAGTGCTATCTGCTAATAACATTGACGTAATGGATGTCATAAGTTGACCAGTTTTGGTCCCAGAACCCCCACACCCCCTGGGGTACACCGCAAGATATATCAAAACATGTAGAGGAGACATAGACAACCAAATATAAATAGCCATATCAGACACCAGAAGACTTCAGGGAAAAATTAAGAAAAGCATATTTTTCAGACCTGCCGAGGCTAACTTCTGTTACAGCAAAGACAAACTGGATTAATTTTACAGTCCCCTGTGATAGAATATACATCTTTCATATAATCGACAGTATTACCGTTTTTCTTCATTTTTTTTATTTTCAAAACATGGTCACTACTGCCTAGTTTCTCTTGTTATATTCTTATTTTTTACTGTTATAGTCTTACTCTTGTTGTTACTTTTTATTTTTTATTCTTATTGTTATATTTTCGATTTTATTTCCATTTGTACCTCCATTGTTTACTTTTTAAATTCTATCTCAATTCTGTACACTGCTGCTGGAATTTAAATTTTCCTCAGGGAACTCTCCTTTAGGAATCAATAACTTTCTATCTATCTATCTATCTATCTATCTATTTATACCCACAATTTGGTTGAGCAGAAAATCTCCACAAAAAGACACCCCCAAAAATCTGTTTTACAGTGAATTGACTGAGGGACGGCTCTTTGAAAACCACTACATTTAGGCTCGCCAACGGACAGTTTTTTAATTGGCTGAGATTAGGTGCCTCAAACTTGCGCAATGACGTCATGACGCCAGTCTCGTGACAGACGTCTGTTTACTTTCAGGACAACCCGTGTTGCCGGCATGATATGTATTCGTAAATTCGTTTGAGCAACTTTCACCTGACATATATATATTTTTTTTTTTCCTAAATATTTGTGTTTTTCAAAAGTGAATACAAAACATTCTGAGTGCAGCACGCAGTAGAACGCACAACATGGATGGAGCAAAACAGGCGAAAAATTACAAAAGGTTAGTGTATTAATCAGCATACAGTGGGTTTAGTTATTACCTCCTAAAATAATAGCGAATAATATTAAAGTCAAGAGTCGTTTAATTATTCGTCTATTAGATTTACGATTTGCGGAGGAGTCCCTGAAGCCATCACCCCTCTCGGTGACGCCTGCTGAAGCGCATGCGCTGTATTGAGTTTCCGTCCTCTCAGTGCCAGTGGGAGGCGAGAGCACGCCGCGGTCTTCCATGAAGGTCGGCACTGTCAACTAGAAGCGGCTCCGTCGTGCCGGTATCTCGTCATGGACTTCCTGTTAAGCGGCGTGGCGGCGTGCGGAGCGTGTCTGGTGACCAACCCGCTGGAGGTGGTCAAGACCCGCATGCAGCTTCAGGGTGAGCTGAAGAGTCGGGGGACCTACCAGGTTTACTACCGTAATGTCTTCCACGCTTTCTACACCATCGGTAAAGTGGACGGCCTGGCCGGGTTACAGAAAGGCTTGGTGCCTGGATTGATGTACCAGTTTTTTATGAACGGAGTCCGCCTCGGCTCGTACGCCATCATCGAGTCTTCTGGTTACATCCACACGGATGGAAGGGTCAGTGGGGTGAAGACCGTCTTTGCTGGCGCTGCGTCAGGAGTGATGGGAGCTGTAATTGGCAGCCCTCTTTATCTGGTAAGCAGTGTTTAGTCACCTGACTTGATTATACTTCATCTTTAATTAACACGCTTGTTCTCAATGACAGATAAAAACTCATCTGCAGAGCCAGTCCACCTCCTCCATTGCTGTAGGACATCAGTACAAACACCAGGTAGAAAACATGGAATTAAACCCCCTAGGAATCAAACTATCAAGACTTTTCCTAACGTGTTTCTCCGAAGGGGATGACCCATGCCATGGCGGCCATCTACAAGGAGTACGGCCTTATGGGACTGTGGAGGGGCTCCAGTGCCGCCGTACCAAGGGTCTGCGTGGGCTCAGGTGCTCAGCTATCAACTTTCTCCTCTGCCAAAGAGCTGGTGGTTGATCTTCAGGTTGGAATATTGACGGTTTTCCTCTTTGTTTATGTCAACACAAATCATCAAAAGCTAGCTATGGCGTTTTTGGGGGCAAAGTTGTAGTTTTTGGCTCGAGCGGAGCTAATTTACATTTGACTGGAAGCGTTTATTGTACAACACACAAAGCTGCAGGCAGTGAACAGTCATCTGACACCTTTCAGTGGCCTCCCTCCACCTCCTGGCCCAAAACATGGAGCTTACATAACTGCAGTCGCGGAGTTTCCACAACGGGATTTTAACTGTAGCTTTGGGGTCAGAAAATGCACCTAAATTACCTTCCCGAGTCTTATTACTTTACCTCTTTTTGAAGCTGGTCTGACTGGTTTAAATCGTCTCCTCCCAGGTACTCACATTCTTTCTGTAATGAAAATAACCATACCTGATTAATAATTAAACAGCTTACTTCCAATGAACACGTGTCAAATATTGCTTCCACTAGTTTATACTTCCAGTCTAAACATATACAGCGTGTGTGTGTGTGTGTGTGTGTGTGTGTGTGTGTGTGTGTGTGTGTGTGTGTGTGTGTGTGTGTGTGTGTGTGTGTGTGTGTGTGTGTGTGTGTGTGTGTGTGTGTGTGTGTGTGTGTGTGTGTGTGACCCTGCCTCTTTTCCCCTGCATTTAATGGTGTTTCTGCTTCCTAAGGTGTTTCCAAAGGACAGCTGGTTTGTTGCGCTGAGCGCGGGCATGATCAGCAGCGTGGTGGTGGTGCTGGCAATGACACCTTTTGATGTGGTTGGCACACGGCTCTACAACCAGCCGGTGGATCATCAGGGCAAGGTGAGGCTGACCAACCCGTGCCTTTCTATATGTTCTGTCAAGTACAGTGGAACCTCCGAAGTTGAAGACAATCTATTGTGGTGGACCTGATCCCGTAACTATTTTCCAATGGAATTAATAAGTGTCAAACTGTCACCATCATAAAACCTTTACCAGTACAAGCAGGATTTTAATTATTGTATTGAGGGATACGCGGTAGGAAATGGATGGATGAATCGAAGTTTACCTGCCATACATACACAGGGATGCCTTGGTTTTTGCTGTGTGTTCCAAAGAGTCTGTCCTGTAGGAAATCATGTAAATCCAATTTCAAGTCAAAATGTTTACAGAGAACACTTTTTATAGAGTAGTGTGGGAGATTATGCAGTTTCACCTATTTGGGTTAAAAGTATTTTTTGCAAACCAGTAATTATAATCAGCAAATAATGTGCCGTAGTTGAGTGTTGGTGCTGTAAAGTACAAAGTAAACAAAAACAGAATGCTGGACGACAGCAAAGACTTACAGCGTGTGGAGCAGAGACGGCGTCCACAAAGTACATTCGAACATGACATGACAATCAACAATGTCCTCACAAAAAAAGATAGCAACAACTTAAATATTCTTGATTGCTAAAACAAAGCAGATGCGGGCAATATCGCTCAATGGAAGACATGAAACTGCAACAGGAAAATACCAACAAAACAGGAAAAGCCACCAAAATAGGAGCGCAAGACAAGAACTAAAACTATGCGCACAGGAAAACAGCAAAAAACTCAAAATAAGTCAGGGTGTGATGTGACAGGTCGTGACAGTACACCTACTTTGAGACAAGAACTATAGTGATGCATGGTTTGTTATGGTTTAAATCCATATCCAACAATTGCGACAACGACTTTTTGTTGTCTACTGAATTAAGTTTTTAATGATTTCTGCTGGTGGTGTGCCTCTGGATTTTTTTCAATGAAAAAAAAGCGCCTTGGCTCAAAAAATGTTGAAAAACACTGTTATAGAGAATAATTATACTTTTACATGCAGAAAACAATGCAAAATACACATTATAGATGAATGAAATGGATGAATGAACATTTAAGATGGCTTTTTCCTTTATTGAAGAGGGGCAGGGGCTAGGTGTAGCAGTGTGGTGATACTTTGGGAACATGGACTCTCATTGACTTTGATTCGATCTCAGAGGCATAACCAATATACGAAAAAACACCATGTGTTTAATCCTACTAAAAATGTTCGCCCAAAACGGGCGTGTATGAAAACCGCTGTTGCATTGTCTATCATATAATTACTGTAAACTGAAAGTCAAAGTATGTTTGGAATGCAATACTGTCAACTACTGGCCTTCGTAGATACTATGGGAATTAGTGAGTGTATAATAATTGGTGTAGGTTTACATTAACTTTGTAAAATTAATCTGGGCATTTGTACTTATTTGATCGTATTGCTCATGTTCTACAGAGCAGCCAGGCGCTTTTTCTATGCCATATGTTCAATTTCCGGTTCTTTAGTTAGCTTTGCCAATACCCGTATGTGTTGGCATCATAACAAAATGGGGATGTCCAGGTCACCATTTTTGGCCTCCGATCTTGATCCGATTTTTTGACTATAGATGAAAGAACTACTCATGTTTCATCGCAAGTAACTAAAGTAAACACAATGACACATTTTTACAAAGCTTATTTTATTAGAATTTAGAATTTGCAGAACATACAGTATTAGTATATGTTTTAAATGTTTGGTATTGAATGCTAAATATATATATATATATATATATATATATATATATATATATATATATATTTATATATATATATATATATATATTAATTATGTGGCTAGCGTACAATAATTAAACAAAATAATAAAATACTATTGGCTCCCATTTAAATCATTTGGTTTTTGTCTTCAAAGCCTTCCTGTATCCAGAGACTTACTTCCTGAGTTTGTAAACCATAACAAAATGACCAAGAAAGATTTTGTAATAATAACAATAAAAAGAGAAGTATCAATCTATTCATTTTAGTATTGTTTATACAATGATAGTGTACTATGTATCAATAGTATAGACATCTGGGTCGATCACCCCTACTTTACATTGAAGCTTTAGCCGTTTGCTTCTTGTGTCGTCCTGCCCAGTGTGACGTGTCGTGAATTAATATTTATACAGCGCTTTTTTCTAATGACTCAAAGCGTTTTACATAGTGGAACTCATTATCTAAGTTACATTTAAACCAGTGCGGGTGGCACTGGGAGCAGGTGGGTAAAGTATCTTGCCCGAAGACAATGGCAGTGACTACGATGGCGGAAGCGGGTATTGAACCTGGAACCTTCAAGTTGCTGGCACGGCCGCTCTACCGACCAAGCTCCACCGCCTGTGTGTGTGTGTGTGTGTGTGTGTGTGTGTGTGTGTGTGTGTGTGTGTGTGTGTGTGTGTGTGTGTGTGTGTGTGTGTGTGTGTGTGTGTGTGTGTGTGTGTGTGTGTGTGTGTGTGTGTGTGTGTGTGTGTGTGTGTGTGTGTGTGTGTGTGTGTGTGTGTGCGTGCGTGCGTGCGCGCGTGTGTGTGTGTGTGCGCGTGCGTGCGTTATGGCGTCACATTAGTGCCAAAAATCCGAGCGCATAAAAACTGTTATCGCACGCTGATTCTCCACTTCGTGCGCGCGCGCGACACCCTTTTGCGCGCGCGTGGTGCCATTTTGCGCGCGCATGGTGCCTTTCTGCGCGCGTGTGGTGCCTTTCTGCGCGCGCGCCGTCTCGGTCTGTGCGCTCTCTGTGTACCCCTGGCATCTCTCCTCGCGCTGTCATGTTTCTTTTTGGCACTTTGGGGGCGGGTATGCTTTGACGGCCCCTCCTTTCTGATTGGCTCTGAGCAGATAACAGTTTTTATGCGCTCTGATTTTTGGCACTAATGTGACGCCATAGTGCGTGCGTGCGTGCGTGCGTGCGTGCGTGCGTGCGTGCGTGTTTAGCCATTTTTTTCCTCTAGTACTTCAGTTATAACGATATTTGGAAGATAGTCTATTTTTGCCATAGTGGTGAGGATTAGTGTAACAGTGTTAAGTTTAGAGACATATTTTACCAGAACACATTGGTTAAACTCCCCAATTGCACCTCTTCTCGGAAGTTGCACGGTAAGATGAATGACGTGTCACGTGTTGCAGATGAAATGGGTGTATTCATGACAGAGAAGCCGCTCATAGCGTATTTGTAGACGTCTGTGGTTTGTGTGTAAACACTGGTGTTGCCATCGGCTACAAGCTTAAACTGTGGTTAATTATAGGTCAGAGCATGAATGCATTGTATGTGTACGTATGTATGTATGTTTGTTTGTATGTGTGCTGGCAACTTGGCGCCAGAAGTCACGCGTACAAGCAAATACTGACTGACTTACAGTATAGCCACTGTCTTTTCAATGGACAATTTATTGAAATGTGTTCAGGGTGGGAAAGTGTTTATTGGGACAGCTGTTTATTATGTAATGGGGGATTTTGTTCACTCCTCCACATGTGTGAGGCTAGGGGTCACTGATGTTGCATCCGAAAGAGTACCAAGTGTTTAATAGGGTTATTCCTAGGACTGTGAATCTTTGGGCACCACACGATTGGATTCAATTTGATTCTTGGGGGTAAAGATTCGATTCAGAATCTAGCCTCGATTCAGACCGATTCTCGATTCAAAATCGATACTTTTTAAATAACATTTGGTGCCGGTTTTTATGATTACCTACATTCCTCCATACAATAGATAACAGCTCTGATAAATGTATATATTACCTAAAATAAACATGGTTTTGTTTAATAAAATTATACCCAAACATTTAATAAAGTCAAATACAAATAAGGCAACAAGAATAGTGTCAGCCAGAAGGGACCGGCGTTTGTGATCTACATTGAAAGACATTAATTGGCAACAGCGCTTATATACTTTTCCACCATCGATCGATTGCCATATCCCTAGAGCAGGGGTCACCAACGCGGTGCCCGCGGGCACCAGGTAGCCCGTAAGGACCAGATGAGTAGCCCGCTGGCCTGTTCTAAAAATAGCTCAAATAGCAGCACTTACCAGTGAGCTGCTTTTATTTTTTAAATGTTTTTTATTTACTAGCAAGCTGGTCTCGCTTTGCTCGACATTTTTAATTCTAAGAGAGACAAAACTCAAATAGAATTTGAAAATCCAAGAAAATATTTTAAAGACTTGGTCTTCACTAACTGACAAAGAAACAGATAACAGATTTGGTGTCCAGTTCAAAGTGTGACATGATTTATTTAAAAATTGAGAGTTAACTTTTGTATTTTACATGAGTTATTATTTGTACAAACATGGTGCAAAGTAATTCATGATTTGTTAAAACATGTTAGTGGCTAGCTAGTTAAAATGGGATATTGTGATTTCACAAGACTGTCTTAGAAGTGATCATTTGAAAATGTTCAATTTGAAAAATGTGCACTTAGAGAAAATATAAAAATAAAGTGTTGCATATTGATATTTATCTGTTTCTATATATATATTTATTGTGAGAAATCATTAAGATGATCAGTGTTTCCACAAAGATAAATATCATTAATTATTAATAACAGAGCTAAAGGTAAATTGAGCAAATTGGCTATTTCTAGCAATTTATTTAAGTGTGTATCAAACTGGTAGCCCCTGCGATGAGGTGGCGACTTGTCCAGGTGTACCTGCCTTCCGCCCAATTGTAGCTGAGATAGGCTCCAGCGCCCCCCACGACCCCAAAGGGAATAAGCGGTAGAAAACGGATGGATGGAAACTGGTAGCCCTTCGCATTAATCAGTACCCACGAAGTAGCTCTTGGTTTCAAAAAGGTTGGTGACCCCTGCCCTACAGAATATTATTCCCCAGTTTGTTTTCGCAAAACTGAATGCTGTTCAGAATGTCTTGGAAAGAATTGTAATGATCTTGTTAGGTAATTGTCTTTTTTCCATATGTGTCCACATGAATCAAAACACATAATATCCAAACTAAATATTCCCTTAATCCCTGCTCATCTTTCAGGGGCTGCTGTATAAAGGATTTGTTGACTGCTTTTCTAAGACACTGACGAAGGAGGGGCTGATGGGACTCTACAAAGGTTTGGAAGCCTCTTATTTCCGGATCGGTCCTCACACCATTCTCTCCTTGTTCTTATGGGAGGAACTACGCAAATTTCACCAGCAGTACAGATAACAGGAACCAGGAAGTTGGAATCGGTCATTCATTAAGCTGTGAGTCTACAAGTTAAATGAGTTTATAATATTGAGTTTAAACCAAAACCAGGGAGGTTTTTCCTACTCATTTACCAAGGGTAGTGATATTTAAAAAAAAATAGAATACATTAGAGGACTCTGAAAGGAAGAGAAGAGAAGGGAAAGAAAAGCAAAGAGAAGGGAAGAGAAGAGAAGAGAAGGGAAGGGAGGTAAAAATGTAGCATTCAGCACTTGGTGACACAACCTATTGGAAAACAGGAAATTATTTAATATATATTTATTAAAGTATCCCTCCTAGCTGTTCAAATGCAATAGATGACCTTGTAGGGGATGTGCTACTACCGCCAACAGTTTTTCATTCCTTGCCAACTTATGAAGAAACCTATTTTATAAAATATCCATCAAAGTAGTATCTGATGATCACTTTTCAGGGACCACGCACTTTTGTGCCTGCAATAAATCCATAATATGGATGACAACTGCGAAGAGACTGAACTGGGTGTGGTCAGTGATCCATATTGTCAAAGATCGATTAGTGCACTAACATGTTAAGATTGCCTTATATTTACATATATATATACACCATGTGAATATTGTGTGCATCATACTTGCCCTCGTGAGAAAGGAATGTGTGTTGTTTATTGGTGTTTTGGGACACATAAAACTCCCCTTTTGAGTAAAAAATATTTAACTGTATTGATAAAAAAAAAAAGGATGCTCGTGATTTTCTAACCATTCTTAGTTGGTGCTTCTAGCACTCTACAAAGTAGTGCATCAAAATGTTTTACTGTAAATCATTTGTGTGAATGTACTGTACAACAATTTATTAACAGAGGAAAAACATGTTGCTTTTTTGTATTTTGAGTTTTGAGGGACAAGTGGTAGAAAATGGATGGATGTTTTGCGATATTTATTTATGGCTCCATGGGATGTATGAAGAGCATTATTTAGATGTGATCACTGTTTGTTAGTAGTACTGAATACTATAAACACAACCTTCTGTGTATTATGCATACATTTGAAAGACCAGGAATTTTCTGATTAATTTTAAAGGGGAACTGCACTTTTTGGGGGGAATTTAGCCCATTATTCACAATCATAATGAAAGGCAAGACGATGGAGATATATACACACACAGATATGTATGTATGTGTGGGTGTGTGGGTGTGTGTGTGTGTGTGTACAATGGCGCCAATGGACACCGCTCTATTCTGCCTATAAAGGCACATTTATAGTAACATTTAATATTTACGTATTTTGCTCATTTTAAGCATACGGTGCGCATTAATTTTACAAACACATCACAACGTTCGCTTTTTTTAAACATCATCACTAATTACTACTCACTGGAGACCTCATGAGAGCCAACAAACATAATAAAACATCACTTACTGTACAATGTCTGCTGTCATTAGGATGCCAACTGCTGGGATGTTCATATATTCCCATTTAGATGAAGAATTACTCATACATTTTTTAAGAAATGGTAGGTGGAACCAAGCGTCTTTTCGGTCGTTCTCGCTATCATGTCAGATTACATCCTCGTCCTTCTACTATCCAGGTGAGAGGCATGATTTATGATCTCGAATAAAGTTTAACAAGGAAGCAGCTGACCACTCGATGATGTCAACATTGGATCACTATATAGTTTGTCAGCTTTAGCGCTTGAAATAACAATTACACTAATACTTGGTTATTATTCAAATAAGGAAATGTAAATTGAATATTTGTGGCGCTTTTTGGATGTTTTAAGGGCGGAATAAAGGACGTTTATTTACGAGTTAGAATGCATTAAAAAAAATACATCCGTCTTCATGATGATTGTGAACGATGGGCAAAAATTCCAAAAAAGTACTAATCCGTAAAAGAAAATATAGTGCCATTGCTTAGCTTTGAAATAATTTTGAAAAATGCAGCCTCCTTTATATCTGACATTTTTACCGCACTCTTACAAACAAGTGTCAAACCTTGGAACAGTTTTGATGACTTGAGCTCTTAAGACACCTCAGAAATGTTACTAATGAAAAAAGCAATCACGGAAGTATTTGTTACTTGACTAATGTTACATTTGCTGTTATGATTTAAGAAGTCATTGGAGAATGACTGCAATTGATGCTGTGAGACTTGTGTAGCACTTGATGAGTTTTCATCAGTCCGACTGTTATTTAACCAACCATGTTACAAGCAACATGTTCTTTGATTGTAATGCAGACTACTGTGACTGATGAGGGGTGCTATTGTTTTTGTATGCGAGAAACACAAATAAATCATGACTTAATACACTGAAGTTGTTGCGTGTTTCCTCATTTATTTTCCCCGGTTATCTACCGAAGTGCTCAATGATAATATCGGTGTGCGATCACACAATAAAGACAAAAAATCAAAAGACTGATTCTTGCTTCGTCCCTTAACAAAACAGCTGACATTCAGTCACTCATGGGTGGATTTCCAAACAAGTTGCTGAAATTGCAGAAGGGTCATTAGCAAATAAGCGTCTAAAAAGTGTGTGCACACTGTGTTTTTCTTACTTGACAGTGTTTTCTAAAACATATTTAAAAGTGTAAAACATATGTAACATAAAACTAAGTAGTTTGAGCAAACAAATATATGTAGTAAAATAGAAAAAGGAAGTTATTTGAATATTGTGTTGATATTGCTACAACCATTACCATACTTGCCAACCCTCCCGAATTTTCCGGGAGACTCACGAAATTCAGCGCCTCTCCCGAAAACCTCCCGGGACAAATATTCTCCCGAAAATCTACCGATTTTCAGGTCCATGCGGACCTGAGTGAGGACAGCCTTTTTTCACGTCCGCTTTCCCACGATATAAACAGCGTGCCTGCCCAATCACGTTATTCCATACGAGGCGTCCGGCATACCGCCGATGAGCATGGTGCAGATGGAGAAGATCTTCTCGGCGTCCGTGTTGGCGCACACGTTGCCAAAGCCGACGCTGGTCAGGCTGCTGAGGGTGAAGTAGAGGGCGGCGATGTACGAGCTGCGCACCGACGGGCCCCCGACCGTGTTGTTGACGTAGGGCATCTCCAGGCGTTTGCCCAGCTCATGGAGCCATCCTCGGGGAAGAGACGGGAGGACAACAGGGTGACAAGAACTAAATCATCCAGACTAGAGATAAATTGTATTATTATGTTTATCTTACCTAAAAATAAATATATTTATTAATTAAAAAAATAAATAAATAAATACATTTTTAGTATATTTTGCTAAAAACATCAAAATGAATTGTATTTTTATTTGTATTTTTTCTGACTCCTTATTACATCAAGCCATAGAATTATACATTAAAATAAACATATTTGAAATAATTAATATTAAATTATCATAATAATTCATTTAAAATGACCATATTTAATTATTAAAATAATTGCTTGTTTATCAACAAATATAGCATTTTATTCATTACATTTTGAAGCTCTCAGAAGCCAAGTTGTTATATTCCTTAAGATTTATTTATGCAAGTTTGAAGTATCAATTATCTAAACACAGTTTTGTTTGCATATTTTCAGGATGTAGATATATATATATATATATATATATATATATATATGAATATGAAATACTTGACTTGGTGAATTCTAGCTGTAAATATACTCCTCCCCTCTTAACCACGCCCCCGCCCCACCCCCGTTTCATGAATAGAGTGTTTAGATGAATTGTATTTTAAAACAAAAACTGAAACTGAAAAACAAAGCCTTTTTTCAATGTCAAAGAGCAATAACCGACAAACGGTTTATTACTTGTTATATTTTATGTAACAAAAATGAAATTCATTAGTCAGCAGAAACGGGAAAAAATTAATTCAGTTATCGCTTTTAAACAAAACAAAAAAAAGTACAACCTTGTTTTTTTTGTTTTTTGTTTAAACTCAAATACACTACGGTAATCCTTTTTGGGTTTTTTTCCATTTCCATTCACAAAACTGAAATTCAATGACCAAAAACTACACTGACTAATGACCAACTTGACAAAAAGATGCGTACAATTTGATCTCTTTAAAGAAGAATATTTTATAAATAAATATTTTATAACTGTACAGGACATCATACACACAAATTATCTATATGTAAACAATTGTGTTGTTTGAACAAAGACTCCTGGAAGGTAACTTTAAGGCTGGTGACACTGAAAAATACATGCAAAAAAAACAAAAAACAGTTACATATTTATCCATCTCCACTTCTCATGCATGAATAACTTGTGGACGTCTGCATCTTCATCATATTTTTTTGTGAGTGCAGTAACCTCTTACTGAAATGTTTTTTAATTAGACTAGAAACCAGATTTTGTAACAAATGTAAACCTACTAGATGTGATTTAAATGAGACAAAGTGTAAATATCACATCACTGTACAACTCAACGTTTTGCTCAATAAATCTCAAAGAGGCAACTTAATCCTGCAAGGTTCTGTAGACTCTTAACAGGATATTGGAAAACATCTTGTAATACGTTGAACAGTATTTGTTCTTCTCCATCTTTACTCTATCTTCTTTTTAGCAGCGCTGAGGATCTGGGCCAGCAATACGCAGCTGAAACAGGCTGACACAATGTAGCTTGCAGTCGCAAGGGAGTTTCCTGTATCCTGCAAGAAAAAGGGGGAATTCACCTTTTTAGTGGTAACCATAGCTAATGAGCGTGCATAATGTATAACTTCATACCTGCAGGGAGACACAAACGAGGCCAAGTGATGCGGCACATGTCAAGAACACTGACAGAGGCGACAGCTGACCTGTGTGGCCGTTACGATAGTTAGTTCTGGCCTGGAAAACCTGGAAACAACAATTCCAGTAAGTCATTCCTTCTATCATTTTACATCCACTCTAGACATTAGAGCACACACACATATGCCCTCACCTTGCTTGCAATTAGTGCTGCCAAACTGGACGAGTGCATCGCTGAGATGATTTGTGCAGGGGCATACAATCCCAACAGGATGAGTGAAATCGCATAAACTGACAAAAACAACATTCCTGTCAAATAAAAATAAAGAAATAGGGTGAAACAATGTGATCATGTTAATCATTTGGCAATGAGTGAATACTGCCACAAGGTGGTACTCATGCTTAGTGACCACTGAATAGACCACATTATTGTTTTGGGACCTTTCTTGAATGTTTTGACATGTTCAAAGCAAGTTTAAGAATCCCGCCGATAGAAGAAGAAGATAAGGAAAATGAACAATGAATGAAGTTTGTTACCAACAGAAGACTTGGTCTGTCAAAATGAACATGTTAATATGTATGAATCCATCGTCATTGGTAATTTTTTTTTTTTTTTTTAATTTACACAAACTCAGAATGACTCAAAATCGGCATGCATGTGCAAATGGGAAGTTGATGCAGTAGTGAAGAAGCAAACCAGTCTATATGGAAGCAATAGACAGCACATTTGCTCTATCAATGGGAAATTTGAGTACCAAAAAAAACATGATGGAATAGCCGAGTATAAGTATTACACACACTGCAGGAAAGAGCTTTCTTTTTACAGAATAACTTCCATTTTTAAATTGCACAAAAGGAATAACCCATAAATTGGATGAATATCTGATGAGAAAAACTGTTTTTTGTGAACAAAAACATTTGTGTGTAATATGAACATAATGTCAACATGGTTATTAAACACCTTTAAGTGGATATACAGTCGTGGTCAAAAGTTTACATACACTTGTAAAGAACATCCATCCATCCATCCATTTCCTACCGCTTAGTCCCTTTTGGGGTCGCGGGGGGCGCTGGAGCCTATCTCAGCTACAATCGGGCAGAAGGCGTCGTACACCCTGGACAAGTCGCCACCTCATCGCAGGGCCAACACAGATAGACAGACAACATTCACACTCACATTCACACACTAGGAACCATTTAGTGTTGCCAATCAACCTATCCCCAGGTGCATGTCTTTGGAGGTGGGAGGAAGCCGGAGTACCCGGAGGGAACCCACGCAGTCACGGGGAGGACATGCAAACTCCACACAGAATGATCCCGAGCCCGGGATTGAACCCAAGACTACTCAGGACCTTCGTATTGTGAACATAATAAAGTTAAAATACCAATGATTGTCACACACATACTGGGTGTGGTGAAATTTGTCCTCTGCATTTGACCCATCCCCTTGTTCAATGTCATGGCTGTCTTGAGTTTCCAATAATTTCTACAACTCTTATTTTTTTGTGATAGAGTGATTAGAGCACATACTTGTTGGTCACAAAAAACATTCATGAAGTTTGGTTCTTTTATGAATTTATTATGGGTCTACTGAAAATGTGACCAAATCTGCTGGGTCAAAAGTATACATACAGCAATGTTAATATTTAGTTACATGTCCCTTGGCAAGTTTCACTGCAATACGGCGCTTTTGGTAGCCATCCACAAGCTTCTGGCAAGTTTCTGGTTGAATTTTTGACCACTCCCCTTGACAAAATTGGTGCAGTTCAGTTAAATTTGTTGGTTTTCTGACATGGACTTGTTTCTTCAGCATTGTCCACACGTTTAAGTCAGGACTTTGGGAAGGCCATTCTAACACCTTCATTCTAGCCTGATTTAGCCATTCCTTTACCACTTTTGACGTGTGTTTGGGGTCATTGTCCTGTTGGAACACCCAACTGCGCCCAAGACCCAACCTCCGGGCTGATGATTTTAGGTTGTCCTGAAGAATTTGGAGGTAATCCTCCTTTTTCATTGTCCCATTTACTCTCTGTAAAGCACCAGTTCCATTGGCAGCAAAACAGGCCCAGAGCATAATACTACCACCACCATGCTTGACGGTAGATATGGTGTTCCTGGGATTAAAGGCCTCACCTTTTCTCCACCAAACATATTGCTGGGTATTGTGGCCAAACAGCTCAATTTTTGTTTCATCTGACATCACATGGACAAAGATAAGACCTTCTGGAGGAAAGTTCTGTGGTCAAATTTGATAATGGAAACTCAAGACAGCCATGACATTATGTCCTTCACAAGTGTATGTAAACTTTTGACCACGACTGTAGGCATAGCCCTTCATTTCTTGACTATTTGCACATAAAAAATGTAACCCCATTAATATAGATTACAAATTATGTTTAATTGTGATTAATTTGATTAAACCTGTTAATAGTTTGACAGCACTGGTATAAAAACAGGCTAATAGTGATTAATAAAAATTAATCTATAGTTAATTTCTGATTATTGTATTTTTCGGACCATATAGCTATTAATCATGATTAATCGAAATTAATTCACAGTTAATGTGATTACGGTAATCGGATTAAACATGTAATTAGTTGGACAAAGCTCTCAATTTACCGGTCGATCTACGTTCCCATCCTCACCTATGGTCATGAGCTTTGGGTTATGACCCAAAGGACAAGATCACGGGTACAAGCGGCCGAAATGAGTTTCCTCCGCCAGGTGGCGGGGCTCTCCCTTAGAGATAGGGTGAGAAGCTCTGCCATCCGGGGGGAGCTCAAAGTAAAGCCGCTGCTCCTCCACATCGAGAGGAGCCAGATGAGGTGGTTCGGGCATCTGGTCAGGATGCCACCCGAACGCCTCCCTAGGGAGGTGTTTAGGGCACGTCCGACCGGTAGGAGGCCACGGGGAAGACCCAGGACACGTTGGGAAGACTATGTCTCCCGGCTGGCCTGGGAACGCCTCGGGATCTCCCGGTAGGAGCTGGACGAAGTGGCTGGGGAGAGGAAAGTCTGGGCTTCCGTGCTTAGGCTGCTGCCCCCGCGACCCGACCTCGGATAAGCGGAAGAAGATGGATGGATGGATGGATGGATGGTTGGACAATCCTAGTATAGTAACATCCATCCATCCATCCATCCATTTTCTACCGCTTGTCCCCAACAGGGTTGCTGGGGGTGCTGGAGCCTATCTCAGCTGCACACGAGCGGAAGGCGGGGTACACCCTGGACAAGTCAATTACAATTAATCCACAGTTAATCAGTGATAATCTCATTAAACATGTTAAATAATTTGACAGCCCTAATACAGACACAGAATAATCTTGATTAATCAAAATTAAACCACAGTTAATCTGAATAAAACATTTTAATAGTTTGACAGTCCTATACGATAGAGATTAATTGTGATTAAACTAAATTAATTCTCATTGAATCTGTGATTTACCTGATTAAACATTTCAATTGTTTGACAGCCCTACTATTGAAACGGATTAATCATGATTAATCAAAAAATTCTGAATCTGATTAAAAATGTTAATAGTTTGACAGCAATATACGATAGAGATTAATTGTGATTAATCAAAATGATTCACATTGATTCTGTGATTAACCTGATTAAACATGTCAATCGTTTGACGGCCCTAGAATAGAAACAGATGAATCCTGATTAATCAAAATTAATCCTTAATAAATCTGTGATTAACCTGATTAAACATGTTGATCATTTTACAGTCCTACTATAAACAGATTAGTTGTTATTAATCAAAATTGATTCACAATGACTCTGTGATTGACCTGATTTTAACATGTTAATCGTTTGACGGCCCTAGTATAGAAACAGATTAATCGTGATTATTCCACGATGAATCTGTGAGCTGCTTGATTAAACAGGTAATAGGTTCCGAGCCCTAGTGTTCTAGTATTTGCTAACCTCTTATGGTGTCTCCACGATAATGCAGAATAAGGAATACAATCATTGCTGTCTGGGTCGTCAGGAAGAGCCTTTCCCCCCAGGCACTGCAGACACGGAAGACAAGCACAAAAGTTATGTAATAGGGATGTCCCGATCCAGGTTTTTGCACTTTCGATCCGATACCGATATTGTTTTTGCATTTCCGATCCGATACCGATACTGACCGATACTGGCCTATCCGAGCATGTATTAAAGTTTAAAGTTATTTAGCCTACTTAGTTGTCAGAATCATGTTGAAAAGGGTATTAGTACTCTTGATAACAACTAGCCAGCTGAATTAGGGGAGTTTGAATAATACACAATGGTTGGTAACAAGAAACTGACCTGTTTATTCAAGGATAAACACAAAATAGACAAAATTATACATGACAAACAGAAATGGCATCATTGAACTAGGGCTGGGCGATATGGCCTTTTTTTATTATTGCGATATTTCAAGGCCATATTGCGATACACAATATATATCTCGATATTTTGCCTTAGCCTTGAATGAACACTTGATGCATATAATCACAGCAGTATGATGATTCTATGTGTTTTGATTGATTGATTGAGACTTTTATTAGTAGGTTGCACAGTGAAGTACATATTCCGTACAATTGACCACTAAATGGTAACACCCGAATAAGTTTTTCAACTTGTTTAAGACGGGGTCCACTTAAATTGATTCATGATACAGATATATACTATCAAATATATACTATCATCATAATACAGTCATCACACAAGATAATCACATTGAATTATTTACATTATTTATAATCCAGGGTGTGGAGGGGGGCGCCGGATGTAAGTGTCAAAAAGACAGCCAAAAGAGTTTGATATGAGAATAAATCTAAAGTTAAAATAAAGGGTAGAAAAGCACCCATTTGCAGGAAATGTAGTCTTGATTTTCAAAATGTTCTTTCAAGGCTTGCATGTCTACATTAAAACATTCTTCTTCATACTGCAATAATATATGCTACTTTTAAACCTTCATGCAGAGAAGGAAATCACAACTAAAAAAATCACTAATTTTTTCATACGGTGTTGATGTGGAAATTTTTGCCATTTTGATGGTGTGGAGTCTGGACGTGTGGCACCAAATGGAGATAAGCGTCTCGACAGACGTCACAATATTTGAACAATGATGACGAAAACTGTTGTCTCTGTCGTGTCCGTGTGTCGAAAATTGTTATGCGCTTATTTTTTTATTTGATTTTGTGCGTGGCATAGATTTGCTATGCGCAGAGGACGCTTGAGCAGGCGCGCACCTTAGCGGCTGCGCTAGCATCACATCTAACGTTAGCCATGCCGCTACCTTGCTCTCTGCTGGGAGAGGACGTATACGTATGTGACGTATGACGTGACAGTATGTGACGTATGACGTGACAGTATGTGACGTATGACGTGACAGTATGTGACGTGTGTAAGAAGGTGCACTTGCTGTCTGTGAGAGGGAGACACAGGAAAGGGTGAGAAGAGCCTGTCGTGTAATGCCAGCAGCTAAAAGCAACTGCGTGAGAATTGTGGATGTGTTGAAGGTGTGCTGAAAAATGCGGAACGGAAATTACGGAGCAGCAGAAAAGTGGAATGTATTATTTAAATAGGTGCGTTGGAAAACACGGATCGGAGTTTTTTTTTAAACTGGATCTGGATCGGCATTTTCCCATGCCTTGCCGATACGCAATTTTTGGCAAATATCGGCAGCCGATCCGATCCAAATATCGGATCGGGACATCCCTAGTATGTAACACCATAACTCAATAAGGAACATGTCAAAAAGACAAGTGTGTCTTTAAACATGACCAGACCTGTGACAAGGTGATTCTCAAACTGTGTGGTAGGCCAAAGAACCACTTGATTAAAGAATATAGTGTTTTATTGTCTTATATTCAAACACAGTGTTACTGTTCAAACTGTAGTGGCCAAAAATATTAAATATACTTGTTAAATATAACCTCTGTCTGGTTTTTAATGAATACTTAGGCTTATTACGCTACTGTATTTTAATGTTGGTCATATTGATGGTACTTGGTATAATGGTGTTTTCTGAGGTGGTACTTGGTGAAAAAAGTTTGAGAACAACTGATCTATTTATTTACGCTTGACTTACAGCTGGAGGTATTACCGGCAACATCACCCTGGTAAAATAATCGCCTAAGTTTTTAAGAAACCACAAAAACTTCACCAAAAGTTTAACAAATAACACATATTGATCATTTCACTCTACATGGGTGTACCAACGGATGGCTATTGGAATAGTAATAAAACTGTGTGTAAATTATGAAACTTAAGAGAAATAAATAACTTTGGCAATTTTCTGAACAGGCCTTTGTGATTTAAGCAATATATAGTACTTAATTTGAAGGTGTCTACATAAGAGTCACACAAGCCTGCCATAAACATGATCATGATGTTACTTCATAGTGTCGTTAATGTTCATGACACCTTCAAAATAAAGTGTTACCATATCATGATTAAGACACCACACACCAGGCATGTTCAAAAAATCGCCCAAGTCATTTATTTCTCATAGGTCTTATCTTAAAGGGGTAAAATCACATCTGATCAACTGAGGATGTAGGTGATTTTACTATAGCTGACCGGCATCATGAGGAGATGATATAGACTAAAAAAACTATTTCGACAAAAAATTACTCAGGCTATTACTTTAACAGTGTGACAAATAGCCTAATAAACATTCCAAATGACAATTGCTTTAACATATAATGCTCTGTTCCATTGACACCTAGAGGTATTACTTAAACAAAATGTACTGTATATCATGCTAGCTTCTGTTTGCCGTAGCACAGAACGGCACTGTATCGCCATTATAAATGGTTAGTAGTGTAAATGTACATACAAAAGAGGGAAGTTGTGGGCCATGGCAAACAGGACAGGTCCAGACGAGGCGTAAAGTTGCAGCAGGCTGCAGGCCAGACTCAAGCCGTCTGCATTTCTTCTCCATAGAATCTTGAGCAGCTGCAGCAGTTGTGCTGCAGCAGAGGAATAAACAGGCACAGAACAAAATTACTTATGAATACATTATTAGTGCTGTTGAATTGTACTTAAACACTACTTGCCATTCCAACAGAGATATTTTTTGCCAAAAGTTGATGGGGAAAAACTGTGAATTACTAACTTGAACTCTACTTTACTGCACGTTGGTTGTATATGGAAATGCAGAAATATGCCTGGTGGGGATACATCATGATCATCTGCAGCCATACTTCTGCCACTTGCTGCCCATTTAATTGAAAGCATACTTTAAAGATGACTTACAGTACAAACTTTACTTCTTTTGTAGCCTATTAAAAAGGGATGCATTATTTATAGCACACATCTCACATACATATAATCAATATCCAATTAAGTGAGACACCAAGATCCAAAAGTGATCAATAGTGCACAGGCCACTCACTACCAGGGAGCGCTTTAAAGCGGTTTACCAGTGCAATGCAAGCTATCCAGGACACAACAGTAACGGTCATTACACATGTCTGTACTCAGACATTGTACATATTGTAATATACACGAATGTAGTGAAGGGAAGTGAAGTGAATTATATTTATGTAGCGCTTTTCTCTAGTGACTCAAAGCGCTTTTACATAGTGAAACACAATATCTAAGTTACATTTAAACCAGTGTGGGTGGCACTGGGAGCAGGTGGGTGAAGTGTCTTGCCCAAGGACACAACGGCAGTGACTAGGATGGCGGAAGCGGGGATCGAACCTGGAACCCTCAAGTTGCTGGCACGGCCACTCTACCAACCGAGCGATACTGCCCCACAATGTAAACAAAACATTTCAATTAGCACAACAATTTATTCGCGATGCCTATGAGTTCTGTGTGTGCCGTGAGATACAGTCTGTTGTGCCGTGGGAGATGATCTAATTTCACCTATTTGGGTTAAAAATATTATGTGTTGTTGTTGAGTGTCGGTGCTGTCTAGAGCTCAGCAGAGTAACCGTGTAATTGTCTTCCATATCAGTAGGTCGCAGCCGGTAGCTAATTGCTTTGTAGATGTCGGAAACAGCGGGAGGCAGCGTGCGGTTAAAAGGTGTCTAATGCTTAAACCAAAAATAAACAAAAGGTGAGTGCCCCTAAGAAAAGGCATTGAAGCTTAGGGAAGGCTGTGCAGAACGAAACTAAAACTGAACTGGCTACAAAGTAAACAAAAACAGAATGCTGGATGACAGCAAAAACTTACTGCGGAGCAAAGACGGCATCCACAATGTACATCCGAACATGACATGACAATCAACAATGTCCCCACAAAGAAGGATAAAAACAACTAAAATATTCTTGATTGCTAAAACAAAGTAGATGCGGGAAATATCGCTCAAAGGAAGACATGAAACTGCTACAGCAAAATACCAGTAAAAGAGAAAAAGCCACCAAAATAGGAGCGTAAGACAAGAACTAAAACACTACACACAGGAAAACAGCAATAAACTCAAAATAAGTCAGGGCGTGATGTGACAGGTCGTGACAGTACACCTACTTTGAGACAAGAGCTATAGTGATGCATGGTTGGTTATGGTTTAAAGTCATATCCTACAATTGCGACAACGACTTTTTACTGTCTACTGAGTTTCGTTTTTTAATGACTTCTGCTGGTGGTGTGCCTGCGGATTTTTTCAACGCAAAAAGTGTGCCTTGGCTCAAAAAAGGTTGAAAAACACTGTGCTATCGTTTTTTCGCACATTTTCCACACAAACATTATACACACATTTAAGTAACTCTTTGTCGACAAAATGTGTTGCCCCCTCGGAGTGGCGGGAGTACCGTACTGCATACATGGCCAACCCTAGTTCGAATGGTTTCATCAAGCCTATTTGGGTGATGCTCGGCGGTCCAAACGAAAAGCTTTGGTGGGCCGAATGTGGCCCGTGGGCCGGCAGTTGAATGAACCTGGACTAAAGAGAATAGAACACAGTCGCATTTACATGACGTCATTTCTAGCGTCACATCATGACTTGTCGACTTCCGCTACGCGCCCCCTTGGAAATATCCGTCTTTTTATGTATCCAAAAAGTACAACCACAAACAAATATTGTTGATTAATCACTTATGAATGGACCTGAGTCCGCCTGAATTTCGGGAGATTTTCGGGAGATAATTTGTCCCGGTAGGTTTTTGGGAGAGGCGCTGAATTTCGGGAGTCTCCCGGAAAATCCGGTAGGGTTGGCAAGTATGATTCACACTCACATTCACACACTAGGGACCATTTAGTGTTGCCAATCAACTTATGCCAATATGATATATTAATATAAACTATCGCAATCCTTTCTGTCAGATGTTCAACGATGTAGGGGGAAAAAAACTCAATAAACCTCTGCAAAAGAAAAAGAGAAAAATAAATAAAATAAAATCCATCCATCCATTCATTTTTATTTTTGAGTTAATCTTGTTTCAGAGCAGAGGGAAAAACCCCACCTCCGACAAATGAAAGTAGTTTGCTGTTTTTTGTTAGCTTATTTTGCAATGGTTGTCGTTAGCTTGGGCAGCACGGTGGAAGAGGGGTTAGTGCATCTGCCTCACAATACGAAGGTCCTGAGTAGTCGTGAGTTCAATCCCGGGCTCGGGATCTTTCTGTGTGGAGTGTGCATGTTCTCCCCGTGACTGCGTGGGTTCCCTCCGGGTACTCCGGCTTCCTCCCACTTCCAAAGACAAGCACCTGGGGATAGGTTGATTGGCAACACTAAATTGGCCCTAGTGTGTGAATGTGAGTGTGAATGTTGTCTGTCTATCTGTGTTGGCCCTGCGATGAGGTGGCGACTTGTCCAGGGTGTACCCCGCCTTTCGCCCGATTGTAGCTGAGATAGGCTCCAGCGCCCCCCACTACCCCAAAAAGGGAAAAAGCGGTAGAAATGGATGGATGGATGGATGTCGTTAGCTTCTTTGAGGTTACCCCTGGTGGTGGCTAATTAACTAGTTAACTATTGACCACTGTTCGATTGGGGATTATAATGAAGTGTGTATATTGCGTAATGGTATGACACATGGTGAAGTCTGTGTGTGTACAGTGTTGATGTCATCACTATCCACGCTTCGGTCTGCCTTGGGTCAGCATCAAACAGAAAACCACTGCTTGTTGTCAATAGACACAATCACTGATCGAACCATTGTCGCATCCAAACTCAGTATTAATAAAGTACATATCTAGTCTTACCAAAAACCACGTCCAAAAGAATCCACACTCCGATGATTTTGTTGAGGACAAACGTCGAACAGGGCACTACAAAAAGACAATAACAGTTGTCACGCGCGAAAACTTACAAAGTGCAGACATGCACTTGAACGCAACATTCAGTATGTTTAGGCTACACACGTGCAACTTTTTAAAGCAAATCGGACATTAAAGAAGCAACAACACATGGATTACCTCACCGTGAAATCTGAAGTTGATGAAAAACTGCACGTAACATCCCTCCGGCATTAAATGTGCGACCAAGAAGTCTTTGACGGGAGACATGTTGACGAGCCACCGACTACCACGAGGGGAGGGGTCAAGGGCTCCCTCGAACTTTACATGGCCTGATGGGACGTCTCTTTTTGCATCTTGTATTTCTATACAACATCCTTTCAAGATTATTACATTGGACAATCAGACTAGCTTCCACCCGAATGCAGTTGAGATGGGCTCCAGCCCCCCCGGCGACCCCGAAAGGGACAATTGATTGATTGATTGAAACTTTTATTAGTAGATTGCACAGTACAGTACATATTCCGTACAATTGACCACTAAATGGTAACACCCGAATTAAGTTTTTCAACTTGTTTAAGTCGGGGTCCACGTTAATCAATTCATGGCAAGCGGTAGGTAAAAATGGATGGATGGATTTTAAGTCCACAGGAGCATTTTTTTATTTTTTACAAGAACTAGTTTACGCTAGCTGCGGTGTGAACAATTTCCGGTGTCAAAAAAGGAAATGTCACCATGCAAATAGGGACTTTTTAACTTTACATTTTGACTGTGGCGAATGGATAATAGGTCCAAGTTGATGGAGAATATTACATTTTAACTTTGTTTTTATTTACTTAATTTATTTAATAATATTCGCATCACGTGTATTCCAACTAAATTAGCCAATAATGACCAAAGACCCACAAAACTGATGAAAAAAAATTGATCAAAAATCAAAGGTGGGTAATAACGCGCTACATTTACTCCGTTACATCTACTTGAGTAACTTTTGGGATAAATTGTACTTCTAAGAGTAGTTTTAATGCAACATACTTTTACTTTTACTTGAGTATATTTATAGAGAAGAAACGCTACTTTTACCCCGCTACTTTTATCTACATTCAGCTCGCTACTCGCTACACATTTTTATCGATCTGTTAATGCACGCTTTGTTTGTTTTGGTCTGTCAGACAGATCTTCATAGTGCCTGCGTTTCAACAAATACAGTCACTGGTGACGTTCACTTCGTTCCACCAATCAGATGCAGTCACTGGTGACGTTGGACCAATCAAACAGAGCCAGGGGTCACATGACCTGACTTAAACAAGTTGAAAAACGTATTCGGGTGTTACCATTTAGTGGTCAATTGTACGGAATATATACTGTACTGTGCAATCTACTAATAAAAGTTCCAATCAATCAATCAAAAGTGTGAAGGAAAAAAGACCCTTTTTTATTTCAACCGTACATCCTGTCAAAAGCCTAAAGACTGACTTCACAGTTCCTGTCTTCACAATAAAAGTGCCGCTCCATCGCGCCTGCGCTTTCAAAATAAGAGTCTCCGAAAGCCAGCACAAACAAGCTAGCAAGCTACGGAGTTTGCCGCCAATGTATTTCTTGTAAAGTGTATAAAAACAAATATGGAAGCTGTACAAATAAGCCAAAAACCAACCACTTTCATGTGGTATTAGACAGAAAGGAGGAACTTTTTTTCTCCTCCATTTGAAAACGTGGACGTTATCATCACTACTGTCTGATTCCAATCAATGCAAGTCATCAGAATCAGGTAATACACCAACTTATATTCTTGTCTTCATGAAAGAAAGGAATCTATATGTGTTAAACATGCATGTATATTCATTAAAACACCTTTAACATGTAAACAAAAACGGCAAAATAAATAAATATAAATTATATACTGTATATATCAATATATATATATATATATATATATATATGTGTGTGTGTGTGTGTATGTATGTTACTCATCAGTTACTCAGTACTTGAGTAGTTTTTTCACAACATACTTTTTACTTTTACTCAAGTAAATATTTGGGTGACTACTCCTTACTGTTACTTGAGTAATGAATCTCTAAAGTAACAGTACTCTTACTTGAGTACAATTTCTGGCTACTCTACCCACCTCTGTCAAAAATGCCAATATCCATCCATTTTCTACCGCTTGTCCCTTTTGGGGTTGCAGGGGGTTGCTGAGCCTATCTCAGCTGCATTCGGGTGGTAGGCGGGGTACATCCTGGACAAGTCGCCACCTCATCGCAGGGCCAACACAGATAGACAGACAACATTCACACTCACATTCACACACTAGGGCCAATTTAGTGTTGCAAATCAACTTATGCCAATATGATATATTAATATCAACTATCGCAATCCTTTCTGTCAGATGTTCAACGCTGTAGGGGAAAAAAAACTCAATAAACCTCTGCAAAAGAAAAAGAGAAAAATAAATAAAATAAAATCCATCCATCCATTTCCTACCGCTTATTCCCTTCGGGGTCGCGGGGGTCGCTGGAGCCTATCTCAGCTACAAAAAAAAATAAAAAAAAATACATATATATATATTTACAGTATATATGTATATACAAGTATATAAAGTATATAAACATATATACACACCAGTGACGTGCGGTGAACTATACACCAAGTGAGGCAAAGATACTTTGAGGGTTTTTTTTGTTGTTTTTTTTTACTTAAATTCATATGTGTAGCTCTAATCATTAGGTTGCACATTAGAATAACAAGAAAAAGAAGGGATTTATTTGCTTTCATAAAAACATTATCATAATGATATTATGATTTAATAAATGGGTCCAAACAGTATTTGATAAAGTTGTTATTAAATACTTTTTGGTCCCATTGGGTTTTAACAAAATAAATCAAGTATTGTGAGTGTATCTTAACCAGAGGTGGGTAGAGTAGCCAGAAATTGTACTCAAGTAAGAGTACTGTTACTTTAGAGATTTATTACTCAAGTAAAAGTAAGGAGTAGTCACCCAAATATTTACTTGAGTAAAAGTAAAAAGTATGTTGTGAAAAAACTACTCAAGTACTGAGTAACTGATGAGTAACACACACACACATATCATATATATATATATATATATATATATATACATATATATATATATATATATATATATATATATACATACACACACACACACACACATATATATATATATATATATATATATATATATATATATATATATATATATATATACATACACACATATATATATATATACACACACATATATATATATATACACACATTTATATATATATACATATATATATATATATATATATATATACACATATATATATATATACATACTGTATATATATATATATATATATACACATATATATATATATATACAGTATATAATTTATATTTATTTATTTTGCCGTTTTTGTTTACATGTTAAAGGTGTTTTAATGAATATACATGCATGTTTAACACATATAGATTCCTTTCTTTCATGAAGACAAGAATATAAGTTGGTGTATTACCTGATTCTGATGACTTGCATTGACTGTAATCAGACAGTAGTGCTGATAGCGTCCACGTTTTCAAATGGAGGAGAAAAAAAGTTCTTCCTTGCTGTCTAATACCACATGAAAGTGGTTGGTTTTTGGCATCTTATTTGTCCAGCTTCCATATTCGTTTTTATACACTTTACAAGAAATACATTGGCGGCAAACTCCGTAGCTTGCTAGCTTGTTTGCGCTGGCTTTCGGAGACTCTTGTTTT